>NC_035178.2:20848529-21152130 GCF_001659605.2 Manihot esculenta | reverse complement strand
ATTATATCTCAAAAGCTTTTGTCCCACAAAGAAAAGAAACAAACTTTTCTTTTGGTTTATAAATGATTTTTTTGTTATTAGACTTATAAAGAGTAAGTAAGATTGATTCAAAAAAAAAAAAAAAGAGTAAGTAAGAGGAGTAAAACTCGCATACACGGGTTTAAACAGAAAAATCAATTTTAGTTCAAATCCATTGATTCACCCCTACACATGCGAATAAATAGAGCTATAAAATTTTTATTTTTAATTTATTTTTTTTAAAACCTTATTTGTAAACTACTATTTTTTTACTCAATCAAAATGGTTTATAGTTGTTGTGAGATTTTCCAGCAGAGTTCTTGAGATTTGTAATTCTGTTACAGATTGTATGGCTGTTGGCTTTACTAATTTTTCTAACAATTCCAATGGCTCTTTTTTCAACTATAAATAAGACTTTGTTTTTCACAAATTATATATACATCTGCCTTTCTCATTACTCTCTACCTTTTCTCTGCTTTACTTAGTTACCTTAATCGTCTTGTTATTCTGATCCCGAATTTCTACAAAAGAGTTTGTTTAATTCTCAAGGGTTACCAAATAATCCTTAAGAATAATGCAATGCACAACTCATACTACATTTTTCTTTTCTATACTCAACACAAGGAACTATTAATAAAAAACTGAAGCAATTTCTATTCACCTCATTGTTAACATAATCAATAAGAATCGTAACTGAAAAGATTTGGTAGGCTTTGAGAAATATACATCTTTAGTTTTTATAAGATACACTTTAACTTTTTTTAAGAAAAAATTTAATTTATATGTGAATTTTCAAGGAATCTTAAAAATACTTTTTTTATTATTGCTAATAGAATAAAAAATTATATACTAGTCCGTGAAAAGAGTGGTAATTCACAAGATCTTTTTGGATTATCCTAAAAATAAAAATAAAATATCTATAGTATCTCTTAAAATTTAAAATTAATAAAATAAAATTATTTTTTTCATATTAATAATAAGAACAATGGGCTTAAAGAGACCATATCTTTACGATTTTTCATATTTATAGACAAAAATTTTAATTTTAAATAAAAATTCTCAACTTTCAAATTTATTATAATTCTAGCAATTTCTTAAATTAATTTTAATTACATTTAAATTAGTTTACATGAAACACCGCATGTTATTATTTTTGTCATATAAGCAATTTGATTAACTAGTGTTAAATCTTGGTTAAGACCCTAAATCCTTAATTACTTGAAATTTCTAAATTATATAATTAAAATATCTAATTCTCCATTGCTTAAATAAAAATATCATTTGGGGTTTTCATAAAATTAGGAGTTTATGATATTAACTAAGGTTTAATTCAAGTTAATCAAGTTGCTTATGTGATAAAAATAGTAATAAGTGACATTCCATATAAACTAATTTAAATCTTATTAAAATTAATTTAAGAAGTAAATACAATTACAAAAAGTTTAAAAGTTGGAATTTTTTAGTCCAAAATTAAAATTTTTCACTATAATTATGAAAAACCATAAAATTATAGTATTTTGGAGTCAATAAGCCTAATAATGATAACAATTTGTACTGATGTCCCTTCTAAAATTATGAACTTATTTTAATATATAACTTATTGGATAGTGCTGCTTAAAATTATCCTGATGTGCCTTTACAAAGATAACTTAAAATTAGCAAACAATTCAATGCTCAATTTATTTTCTAATATTTCATCACAAGTAAGCAACTCAAAATAAATAAAAGTTTATTGAAATTAAAGAGATTTGAGAATAGAAAGATCAAACATAGAATTTTACATTGGTTTAGCTAAACTTAACCTCCATACACTTTCTCAAAATCTTCCTTTAAGTTTTTTATTTCACTAAATCTTTTTTACACAGATAAGAGAATATCTTCTTAAAATAATAATCTTTGAAGGTGCTTATAGACTTTTTACAAGTTTGAATCTCCTTTCAAACTTCTCACTAATCTTCAATAATTGGTTAAAACCTCTTTTAAGTGAATCCATACCACTATAAAAAAGTAAAAAAATAGCTACAAAATTTTATTCATAAATGGTAGGTAATTCAATGGTCGATATTTTATATAGTCATTAAATGTTTGGTAATTTACTTTAATGACCATTTTTTCCATAATTTGATCACTAAAATTTTGTGGTTGTTTTTTACTTTTCTTGTAGACATTTGAATAACATCATATAGGATTTGGTAGAAGTAAATTTACTTTCAACAACTTGAATTATAATAGCAAAAGATATTAAGATCAAAGAGAAAGATTTACTAGTAAAAAAACCATTGAATGAAGCTTTAAAGAAAGCTCAAGAATACTCTTAAAATATCAATACTTTTCATTAACTTGAAAGGTGTAAAATAAACTCTCATATACAAAAAATTTGCAATATCATAAAAATTTGGAAATTAACTATTTTACATTGGAAAATGTGCAATCTAGAATTAAATAGCAGTAGATCGAAATTGGATATCTAAAGACAAGACATATAGAATTTAGACATCTAAATCTAAACTATGTCTAAAGTTAGACATTTAATTTTAATCTTTGATAATTCTGTATAGAAAATTAGATATCTAATTTCAATTTAACGTGCACACTTACCTTTATGAAATTTTAGCTTTTGAGTACCAAGTAATTTTTAAAAGACAAGTCTTATTGATCATTATTGGCAAATTAACTAAGTCAACTTTTACATATGACCTATAATGATAAAGTTAGCTTAATTTGATCTTGATGATTCATCTTACATTATCAAGTGCTGAACGTATGAATGTACTATATATGTTCATATGAATGAACAAATATATATAATTGATATACATAAATTAAACCATATAATATGCAAAGTGAGATCTTAATAACAATTAGGTTGACTAAAAAAATCTTTCAATCAAATGGTTGAATTAATGGCTTTTTACTGAGACAATTATCCAAGGGATCTTAGATATTTATGTTTTCGATTATGCATCCCTAAGGATAACATGATTGACCTAGTGATTTATTGAGATAATTATTAAACATATAGTGTTATGGATGTGTAAGGAGCTTAATGGATAAGAGTGGACTTACTTGAGTTTATTAAGTAACTTGACACATTTGATGGCTCAATGGGTTGATTCAAATAATACAAGATAAGCCAAGATTAGATCTACTTAAGGTCTTGAACATTGGGGCCTGATTTATTCATTGAGCCTCACATGTGATACGATGAGTGATGAGTATCGAAACCACAAAAAATAATCTATTAAATATCAATAATTATAAATTGTGTATAGAGAGAATAGGATTGAATCAATGGGAAATTGGCACTAAGAATTTTCAAACAATGATTAGGAAATATAAATAATAAAAATATAATTGGAGATTTTGATGATGAGTAAAATAGAAAGTAATTTAAAGAAAGCGATAATTAAAAAATAAATAAATCAATGCAAACAAGTTCTAGTTGAAGTGTAGGATCCATTTCAGTTTAGAAATTGATCATCGATACAAAAATACTTTTATTCATTTCAATAAATTAGTTATAGTTATAGAAGATACTCACATAACCAATCTCTCCTTAGGTTTAAATTAATTAGGAAATGTTCGCTAATTAACTCTAGCCAATAAATCACCCAAAGAATGTCTTTGGAATTTTATTTATAAACTGCTTTAAGCATTAAAGAGACCTAATTCTAGCTGATCAACCGTGTGATGAGTTTGAGTTAGATTATACAACTTCTTAGTTGTTATACTAATTGTTATTTGTTGTTGAATAACCTAAGCAATTACGAACTTCAAACATTCAAACTAACAATATATTATTTTAAAATTAGGAGCAATGGATCCTTTTAATCCAATAACAAAGTAATAATAATATGAACAAAATTTGCATAAATATTGAATAATAAAAGATGAACAATTGAGTTTAGATTTTCCAATTCATGTAGAAACTAAAATTTCACCCAAATTTCAACTAAAAAGAAGAATTTAGCCACTCATGGCTTTCAAAGAAAATACAAAAGAGAAGAGAATTGAAGATGAAGGATCGATGTTGGTGAAGAGAGATGAGATCTCTTCCATTAGATGTTGCGGCTGTCCTTAATGCTTGATTTTTATAGGTGCTTAACCCTAGCAAAGTCCTTTTAGGAAGGAGAATTCTTCTTTGTTTTAAATTAAAAATCCTTCCCTTAATGTGTTTCTTGAAGAATAGAACTCATTGATTTGAGAAAGACTTGATGCTGCACTGATGAAGGAGAATTTGCGTGGGTCTCGCAGCTTTTAATGAGAAGACCTGGTCTTCTTATTTTCAAATCTGTATTTTTCCCGCTCACTGTTTAATTCTGTGCAATTTGTTGATTTGTGCAGTTGATTTGGGAAAATCGCTTAGACAAATCCACTGTTTGAAAAATGGTTAACTTAGCATGCAGGTCTGGGCAATCTCTGGCTTTTGAGCAGCATGGAAGGTTTGGCCAAATCGTTTGGTCAAGTCAGTTTTAGTGCTTTTAAGCCACTTTTTATCAAATCTTCTTTTCTTTTTATTTTTTTGCAAAATATAGCCAAAAATACAAAATTAGTCAGAAAAATACTCAATTCAATGCTAAGAATAGTATGAAAAATGTGTTGAAATTATGTTTGATCAATGAGCAAAATGTTGCTCACTAATAGGCATCATAGGTCCAATGTTGGATCTACCTGAGGGTTCATGATGGCTTATAAGAATTTAATTACCCATTAGAAATTCATTCAACTAGAATTTATATTTTCTACCCTGCAAATATAGATTCCAAAGTGAAGATAATGCGAGGCATGTATGACTAAGAGACCAAAGTCATATGCTTATAAGATTACTTTTCATAACTACACTAATTGAATTATTATTCTCTTATAAAACTGATAAGAAGCATAAACTCATCGATTGATTATCATTCATACTAATATGCTAATAAGTTATATAATTAAGATAACTGGACTTTAATCCTTAAATTAGCTGAAATTTTAAGAAGTGTTTTAGACTTAAAGCACATACTATGTGGTTTAAGACTATAAGTTTTCAAGTTCCTTAGCTGAAGGAATACTGAATAGAATAATTGATATTTATGAAATGTCAAGTTAATAATAAGCATAATATGTAGTACATTCTCATCCAAAATGCAAATGAATTGCATTGAGAGTTTGTTAATTTTTAGTTTGCTTTAAGTTAGTTTTGTTTTCAATACAAGTACTGTGTTGAAAATAAAGTTAAATTGCTAGACATATAATGTAGTAGCAATTTTATTTATATTAAGGTTACTGATAGTGTTGGAAAAAATGAGAACTTTCTAAGAACTGAAAAATATTTTGTATCACGTAGTCCATATATAATCGCACATGACGAACTATATATATAGTTTCATAGTCTAAGAGTTGCCTAGAATTATAGTATTTCTCACTAATAATTTTAAGTTTGGAGCCTGATCATAATTCCACTAGATTATCCACTGCACCATTGAGTAATTGTTCCTTCTTTACATGAACATGAAAATATTGCTCCAATGACAAAATACAATACTGGAATAACCCATATGGATAGAGATTGTATTTCTTCTCTCTTAATAAAAACCCATTCAAGCTCAAAGTAGAGATATATCTATTTTTTTATCTTCAATTTTTTTAAGATAAGGAATAGATTACTAATCCTTCAAAAACTCTACTTAAAGAAAAGAAAAAAGAAAGAAGAAAGGAAAAAATGTAAGGATCGTGAACTATCCACCTTTCCACATTATTAATTGCCACCTTTTATTTTTTAATTCTTTATTTATATTATTATTATTATCTTAATCAAAAGATAATTTAAATAGGTTTTATTTAATAATATACTAAATTTTATTTTTAGATTTTTATTTTTGAGCTCAATCATGGGTAGATAATTTCCTTATCTTTTACTCACAGACGATAGGGTATATTATTATGTACACTGTGATTTTCATACTTAATAAATAAGTTGTTGACCTATGCATATTTCGAGACCACAAATAATATATATAAATTAGGATAATATAACCTTTATGAAATTTAGAGTAGTTGTAGCATTCAAAAAAGTAAAAAATAACGATCAAATTATGAAAATAGTGATTAATAAAGTAAATTACTTATCATTTAGTGACCATTAAATTACCGACTATTTTCTGCCGAAATATCATAGCTACATTTTTTACTTTCTTATAGTAGTATGCAATACCCTATATCATCTATCATACTGAATTATCTGCATTATCATTTAATTTTGTATATATTCATAATCATATTTTATCCACAAATAAACATAATTAACTGATTAATGAATACAAAATAATGTGATATTATTATCATTATCTGACAATATCTTAAGATAATAAATATTAAATTAAGTTTCAATTAACATATTAGAGTCATGAGGATATTAGTAAGATTATTTATAATTTTTATGGTCTCACACATTAACAAGCAGAGATCATCGCTTGTATTCCCATCTTTGGCCACAAGTACATGTGGTATGAATTACATGCTATAATATCTTTTCCATTTGTAATGGAGTATATATTTCTATTTAAAATATTATATATATGATAATTTGAATATACCTAATGCTTAAATTTGAATTCTCTAAATTACTCATTTTATTAATCCATCTGGCTGTTAGGATAGATAATGTAACATATTAACATGAAATTAATGCATTTAATACAATAATCTCCCACTATTTTTCTCAACCCTTTTAAGATGATATTTTGTATTCTATTTTTTTTGAGCTCTCAATTTTATTCATAGGTAAAAGAAAAATTATAATTATCTACTTTATTATCTCATTAGATATTAAAACCAATATCGTGTGAGGAGACATTTCTATTTATTTGTTTGACATACTTCTCATCATCAAATCCTCTTAATATAAAACAATATATATGAATTGCACTATTGCAATAATATTTTAAATACATTAACTTAATATCTTAACTTTTACACTAACCCAATGACTTTATATTCCTATACAAAATACCTTTCGTATTGGACTTCATTAGAGGACATATTGTCATTTTATGCGTAGAAATATCTTCATGTTCACTTTTTTATATGCATTATATTCCTAATATAATAAATAGAGCTAATAAATATTACTTCTTATTTCTTAAGAAGATATATCCTGAGATAGATTTAGATTCATCTAAATCTACTCTCCAACCTGCATCCATATAGCCTCTTGATGGGTGTCGAAACCACAAAAAATAAATTCTTATTTAGAACAAAATTTGTGATAATAGTAAGTAGGATCGATCTCATAGAGACTAGTAAGTAAATTAATTCTATTGAATCAACAAGAAATAAAATAAAATAAAATAAAATGGCGGAGGTTTTGAATGTAGAAAAGTGAAAATAAATAAAACTAGTTCAAAGAAAGAAACAATTAAATTTAAGAGAAAGAATCAAGATGAGGAATATTCAATTAAAGGAATAATCTCAGTTTCAACTTTATTGGTTGATCACATATATAAAAATAATCTCAAATTAATTATCGATAAATCAGTTATAGATATCAAAGACGCTTCAGATATCCAATCCTTTCTTAGATTTTAAACTAGTTAAGAGACGCTCGTTAACTAGCTCTAACTCTTGGACAACCATCGGAGAAACTCCTAGAATTTAATCCAATTATCACATTAAGAATTAGAAGGACTTGATTCTAACTAACAAATGCGAGACGTTCGGTTCATTTAAGTTAGATTATACTATTCCTTAGGAAGGTCTTACACAACCTAATTTACTGCTTATTTCAGTTTAACTAAATAATTACAGATTTAATTAACCTGAACAGCAATATATCATTCTATCAATTGAGTAATGGCACCTTAATGCAACAACCAACACAATAATAATAAGCAATAACTACGGGAACAATATAAATATCAAGAACAATTAAGGAAATAATAAAATCACATAAGCCTCACAACCAATTGAACTGAAGCCTTAATTATCCTTTAACATAAAATAAGAAACTTAGCCACACATGTTTCATAGCTAAAACACCACAATGAGAAGAGTGTTTTCAGCTTTCTAAACTAATTAAGAATGAGAGATGAGAGAAGAGATGAGATTAGATGCCTGGTACATTAGTTTGTCCTCTTCTTATAGTGCTAAGAGTCCTAACTCAACCTAAATACAAACAACTAAAATCAAAGTCGAGTACATCTTGGCAGATGAGAGTTATCTATTTTTTTCTCGATTTTGAAACTAGACTCTTATTCATCAAATATATTATGCCCCCCTAACGTAGTCAATAACACAGTTCATCTGGAAGTTAGAGTTCAAGTATGACTCTGCTTCTTATCCTTCTGTGAATTTGATTACGCCCACGTTTGATTTTAGAATGTAGAGTACAAATTGAATTTTTTTTCTTGTTATTCTCCAATCCTTGTTTAACCTACCAAGATATCAAAATTCAAACGAATCATTCTGTTTTAAATAAAATCAAACTCAATATCTAAGTGTTTTATAATATTAAAACTACATAAATGTGCATATTATTAATTCCCCTACACTTAGATCAGACTTGTCCTCAAATATGTACTCATCAATCAGAAAAGACTCACAAAAACTATCTATAATTAATGGCTCAAAGAGTTAGGCTAATTCACTTTAAGCAGCTAGCATGCCACAACAAAATCTCATAAATATATACAAATCATAAAAGAAATACCAACACAATCTTCAAACTAAAATGCAACAAACTCATTTTTCAATACATGATCATACAATTAAGTTCAACAAATACTTAAGTTAATGCATAAAGAAACACATACCCAATCAACCAAGGAAGTCATTAAAGTTATAATTTTCACCAAGGAACACAGAAATCCAGTTTTTTTATATGTATATATATTTTTTATTTTATTATTTTTTATGGTTTTCGTTCGAGATTTTATTGGCTCCTATGAGGGTATACTCTCCCAACACTGGTTTTCTCCATTCACAAGGGACATCTTTACTTAAGGGGAATGGGCCCAAATGTAATACCCGGCTAGACTTCGGCGTCGGAATTCCAACCTTCCGACAGAATCTCCGTTGGAATCCGAAATCTCCTTAGGAAGGATAAAATATAGTTTTTATAAAATGAATTTTGAAAATTTTAAGGTTTTAAGAAAGAAAGAAAAGAGTTTTGGAAGGAAAACCTAGGTTCGACCGCCGAAGGTGGTGCCGCCGCGGGACCTCCTCTTTCAGCCCTCGAAGATGGTTTATCCAGCCACCTATAAGAGGCCTTCAGCCCGAAAATAAGAGTTTTTCTCTCCATTTTCGGGCAGAGGTGAGTCTTTGCCATCCTTTGATGCTTTTGTGGTTTTTCCTTCAAATCTCTTAAGAAATTCATGAGTTTTGTTTTGTTTTTGAAGATTTGAGCTTGAATCCAAGTTTTTAAACCTTGGAGACCTCCTGAAACCGTTTTACCTCATTTTCAAGTTGGGATTGCTGTCACCCTTTAGATCTCCAATAGGTAAGCCTAGATCCTTATTTTTCTTATGTGTTAATTAAGTTTTAAGAAGGGTTAAGGGGTTAAAAATGCATGAAATGAATAGATTTAAAAGTTTTAGGGTTTGTGTTAGCTTTGATGATGAATATTTGCTCTTATGAGTTTTTGTTGTTGTTTGTTGGGGTTTAGACTAGTTTTTATGCCCCTTATGCTTGATGGGTGAGTATGCATATTTTGAGTTGTTGGGTGTGAGGATTGGAGAGTTGGATGGCTATATGCATAGGGCATAATCCGGTTCTGCCTTGCTAGAGAACCCAGGTTTGGCCGCTGAAGCAAGGTTCGGCCACCGAACCTGCTGGTGAAGGCAGCCTTTTGGCCGCCTAACCTGCCCCCGAAAGCATGGACTTTCAGATCTGTAAATGGGTTTCAGTCACCGAACCCGCCCCTGAAAGTCCCTGACTTTCGGATCTGTAAGGGACCTTCGGCCGCCAAATCTGCCGCCGAAAGTCCCCTGCCCAACCTTCCTTTGCTTGTTTTATGTGCATGTTTTGGTATGTTTAAGGGGGGTTTTTGGGGAGTTGTCTAGAGTCATGTAATAGTTATGTTTGGTCCCTCATTTAAGTCCATCTGTGTAGGATCGGACCTGGGAGACCGTAGAGGCCTTCGGTGAGTTAGCTACGTCATTGTTAGGCGAGCGTCAGCTAGAGGTGAGTAGAACTGAACTAATCTATGGTTTTAAAGTAATCAAACTTTTTAAGCATGTTCATGCATCTCGAATGCCATGTTTATATATTAGGATGTTTGCATTAGAATTCACGAATATGATGCATTGCATAATTTACGGTTGATGTGGATGGATATTGGATGATCCACTAGCCCTCGAGATGTTATGATATGATATGATACGGAAAGACCAGGGCTTTCCCATTCTATGCCCTTGGCACAATGTAAAGGAAAGACCAGAGCTTGCCCATGGCTTGCCCATTCTATGCCCTTGGCAATATGGATATGTTATGTTTTGTTTAAGCGAAAGTCCTGAGGAGCTCCATCGAGGGCCGGACACATTGGAATATGTAAAGGGTTACTGGTGACAAGTCCATCTTGATGTGAATTGTTTGTATTGTGATGCATTTCATACGAGCATATGTTTATTAAATTGTTTTTATGTTCTGCTCACTAGGCTCTTGTAGCTTATCCCTTTCCCCTAACCCTAGGTGTAACGACCCAGAAACCGGACCGCTACC
Organism: Manihot esculenta; assembly: GCF_001659605.2. Classification (NCBI taxonomy): domain Eukaryota; kingdom Viridiplantae; phylum Streptophyta; class Magnoliopsida; order Malpighiales; family Euphorbiaceae; genus Manihot; species Manihot esculenta. The sequence continues at coordinate 21,141,414 of NC_035178.2, read as the reverse complement.
GGCGCTAAGATCTAGATCGACTTAAGGTCGCCGGAACCCGTAGCAAGCCTACTATACATCCTGTACATCTGATAAAATCCCATACATGATCAACATTTCATAAAAACTTTATCATACACCAAGCTTGACCTGTGTATGCACCATAATTGTAAACATACAAACCCCACACTAGAGCCCTCATCAAATGCTCTAGTGGGCAACATTACATACATCAAGCTTGGTTCAACATATATCATCATTAACACATTAACATAAGATCATGTACAAAAAGGGATTAACAATACATTAGGGCCAAGCACAATACTAATCCTCATTACATCACTGTACAATACCTTACATTACATTATATCATTTTACATATCATGTCCACTACTAATATAGTACATAGACATAGCTTTTACCCTTGACGACTTCCCGGTCTATCCTGAACCTGCAAACCTGGGGGTTAGGGGAGAGGGGTGAGCTACAAAAGCCCAGTGAGCAGAACAGTAAAAACAGTTTATTAAACATATGCTCTCATGAAATGCATCACATCATAAATAATTCACATCACGGATAGACTTGTCACCAATGGCCCTCTACATAATCTAACCATGCCAGGGGTATAGAATGGGCCTCGACCTGGACTTTCTCTTAACATAACATAACATAACATATCCAACTGTGCCAGGGGCGTAGAATGGGACTCGACCTGGACTTTCTCTTAACATCATGCCAGGGGCGTAGAATGGGCCTCGACCTAGACTTCCATACCATATCATATCATATCATATCATATCAAGGGCCAATGGATCATCCAACATCCATCCACATCAACATCATAATATGCAATGCGTCATATTCGTGATTTCTAATGCAATACAACCTAATACATACATGGCATTCATGATGCATGAACATGCTTAAAAGTTTAATTGCTTTTAGTAAAAAGAGTTGTGTTCTACTCACCTCTGGCTGACTCTGAAACAGCTAGCACTGTTGGCCTCCTCAATTCCTCAGGTCTGATTCTATACAGGTGGACTCAAATGAGGGACCAAACAAACTCTAACAAGACTCTAAACATCTCCCCAAAAACCCCCTAAAACATCATAAAACATTAATAGAAAACATGCAAAGGAAGGCTGGACAGGGCACTTTCGGCGGCAGGTTCGGCGGCCGAAGGTCCCTCCAAAGCCGAAAGTCAAGCACTTTCGGGGGCAGGGTTCGGCGGCCGAAGGTCCTTTCAGAGCCGAAAGTCACCAACCTTCGGGGGCAAGTTCGACGGCCGAAACCCCCCTCTAGAGCCGAAAGTCCAACTTTCAGGGGTGAGGTTTGGCGGCCAAAATTGCCTCCACAGGCAGGTTCGGCGGCCGAAACTGGTTTCGGTGGCCGAACCTGGGCTCTCCCAAAGGGTAGAACCCGATTCTGCCTTGCATATCCAGCCACCCATAACAACCCAACATGCATCAAACTATACTAAAACATGCATAAACACAATTCCAAGCATATAGGGGCATAAAACTAACCTATACCCCAACAAACATCACATTTAGCATACATTTAACATTTAACTAATATAAACCCTAACATTTTACACCTAGCCTAAACATGCATCAAAACCCTTAACCCCTTCTTAAAACTTACTTAAAACATCATAAAAGGCGTGGATCGACACTTACCTCTTGAAGATCGAGAGAAGATGTGATCCCCAAACTCGGAGATATGGAGGAACGAGCTCCGGGGACTCCAAGCTTCAAAACTTTGATCTTTAGCTTAAAAACATCAAAACAAGGTGAAAACTTGTCAAAAACTTGAAAGATTTAAAGGAAAATATAAAATCGATCAAAGGAAGGCGAAATCTCACCTATGCCCAAAAATAGAGAGAGAAACTCGCCCATTTTCAGACATGGGGCCTTTTATAGGTGGTTGGCCAGACCACCTTCGGGGGCCAAAGGTGCTTCCGCAAGAGCACCATGTTCGGCGGCCGAACCTGGACTCTTCCTTTATGGTGTTTTCTTTCAAAAACTCATTTTCTTTCTTTATTAAAACTATAAAAACATGTAAAAACATTTTATAAAAACATATTTTACCCTTTAGAGGGTTCCAACATCCGAGATTCCGCCGGAAAGTAGGAATTCCGATGCGGGGTCTAGCCGGGTATTACACTAGGTTTGCAGGGTCAATGATAGCTCGGAGAAGCTAGCATAGTAGCTGGTATAGTTTAATGTAATAGAATAGTTGTGGACATGTATTGTATAATGGATTAGAAGTGTGTTTTGCCCTAGTTTTTATCCTTGTAATCCCTGTTAACATGATCCTTATGTAAAAGTTTTAATTATGAGTTATGTTTGAACCAAGCTTGAGGCATGTAATGTTTACCAAACTAGAGCATTTGATGAGGGCTCTAGTATTGGGTTTTATGTTTTTAGCATGATGCATGTACAGGTTTGAGCTTGGTTTCATGGAATGTTTAAGTTTTTGTGATGATGTATGATCATGTATGGGATTTTATCAGGTACACAGGATGTATAGTAGGCTTGCTATGGGTTTCGGCGACCTTAAGTCGATTTGAATCCTAGCGCCGATAGCGGTCCAGTTTTCGGGTCGTTATAGAGTGGTATCAGAGCCCTAGGTTCATATGGTCGGACCTAGAGTGTCAGGCTCATAGATGTTATAGAAGGGCAACCACATTAGGAAAAATCATGTCCACTAAGATAGGATGTAGAGTCCTGTCTTGACAAATTTATGATGATGTATGATGCCATGACTTTATGCATGTGCATTGATGATATGTTATGTATGTGATATGGGTTCATGTGTATCCACATGAACCATATGATGCTATTGTTATGCGATATGTTGTTTTTCAAAAGACAGGATGCAAGGCTCACGTCGATCTGCACGATTGACTGGAGTTCCACTTGAGAATGAGGGCATGGATGCCCTTCCTCCTACTGCTCCGTCAAGGGCACGGAGGACCAATAGAGGCAAAACGTCAAGGGACCCTAGAAGGTCTTTTGATGTGAACAGGAGGAGAACTGATCTGGGAAGGATGTCAGCAGATGTTAGGGAAACAGTGGAGGATGATCAGCGAAGAGACGAAAGTCTGGGTGTGAGTTTTTCAGGAGAGGGTGTGGGAGAATCTGAAGGAGGCGCTCAGGCCTAAGGTTTTGTTTATCCACCTTAGTATCCACCCTACCCACAGGGACCTAGGTATCCGATGGGAGGTCCATTAGATTTCTCTAGCTACCACCCATACCCCTCACACATGCCCTATCCTCCCTATTACCCACCATATCCACCATACCCCATGTTCTCACCTCCACCCTTTTATTACCAGAATCCAACAAACCCTAATCCAGGGAATGCTGCACCACCTCCTCCCCTAGTAGAACCAGAAATTTCTGAAAATCAACCACCCAAACCTAACCCATCAATAGGGAGCAAGGTGAAAATGACGGACTATTTGAAGTTGGATGCTCCTAAGTATAAAACAGGTGATCATCCATTTGAGTACCTCAAGACGGTGAAAATGATAACTGATGGGTTAGGGGCTAGTGGCAGCAGAGCCATTCAGATGGCGGGGTTCACTCTTAAATGCAAAAAGGTAAAGGAGTGGTTCAAAAATTATGAGGACCCGAGATTGGACACCCTATCTTAGGAACAGTTTGCAAATGAATTTGTAGGATGGGCTTTTCCTGACAATTCAAGGGAGTTGAAGGTTATAAAATTTGAGCAATTGAGACAGATTGAAGATATGAGCGTGGATGAGTATACAGACACATTTATGGAGTTGCTTCAGTTTATGGGTCAGGCTTATAACACTGACTTGAAGAAGGCTAGAAGGTATACCATGAGACTCCACTCTAGGTACTCCTCCTTAATTTTAGCAGCAGAGAGAGAGAGCTTCCACACCATTATGGATGCAGCCAGGAAAATGGAGGCTAGTGCCATCATTCAGGGAACAGTTAAGCAATAGGCGACATAGTCCTCGGGTTCCAAAACCCCGAGTATAGGGAAATTTAATCTCTCCTCTCTGAGTGCAGCCGCCATAGGAAGTAAAAAGTGGAATAGATCCACTAAGAAGCCGAAGAAGAACAAGTTCTGGAACAGATTGAAGTCTGGTCTGGGAATGGGTGGTGGTTCAAGCTCTGGTTTGGACAGCTTTGGATGTGTGAGGTGCGGTAAGCCGCATAAAGGGCTTTGTCGGTTTGGGACTGCAGCTTGTTTCAGATATGGACAGGAGGGGCACATGGCACGTGAGTGTCCCAATGCAGCTATAATGGCACAGTCCCAGCATACAGCTTCTAGCAGCGTAGCTCAGCCAGCAACTTTAGCCACATCTCAGGGCAGAGTGTGAGGTCGAGGGAGAGGGACAGCCTCTTCTTCAGCAGGTTCCCAATGGGAAGGTCCTTCAGCTCCAGCATGGATCTTCACCATGACACAGCAGGAGGCCAACATATCGAACATGGTGGTGTCAGGTAAACTCACTATTGGGTGTTCTGATGTGTATGCTCTTATGGACCCTGGTGCCTCTCATTCTTTTGTTTCTCTGAGAGCCGTAGAGAGTTTGAGTTTGATAGCTTCCAGGCTAGAGTGTCCTCTTTGGGTCAGTGGGCCCAAGTGTGATCCATCTGTGGCAGAGTCAATCTACCGGTTCAATCCAATCTTTGTTGAGGATAAGTGCCTTCTAGCTGACCTTGTGGTTCTAGATTTGACTGATTTTGACATCATTCTAAGGATGGATTGGCTCTCTACTCATGGTGCTACCTTGGACTGCAGAGACAAGGTAGTCAGGTTCAGAGAATAAGATGGATCAGAGGTCGTCTTCAGAGGAGACAAGATAGGTATGCCTAGAGGTTTGATATCTGCCCTGCAGGCTCGTAGGTTGCTTAGGAGGGGTTGTCAGGGGTTTCTTGCACATGTCAGAGAGGTTAATGGTTAGGTTAGGAAACTAGCTTTAGTGCTCGTAGTCAAGGAGTTTCTCGATGTTTTCCCAGATGAGTTACCAGGTTTACCACCTGCTAGGGAGATAGAGTTCAAAATTGAAGTAATGCCTGGAACTAGACCCATCTCTATTCCTCCCTACATGATAGCACCTGCAGAGTTAAAGGAGTTGAAAGAGTAGTTGCAAGAATTGGTAGATAAGGGTTTCATCCAACCTAGTACCTCACCTTGGAGTGCTCCGATTTTGTTCGTGAAAAAAAAGGATGGATCCCTAAGGTTTTGTATCGAATACAGACAGTTGAACAAAGTCATTACTAAGAACAAGTATCCATTACCCAGGATCAATGATCTGTTTGACCAGCTAGTAGGAGCCGGTTGTTTTTTGAAGATAGATTTGAGATCCGGGTATCATCAGCTGAGAGTCAGAGAGGAAGATGTACCAAGACAGCCTTCAGGACCAGATATGGGCATTATGAGTTCTTAGTGATGCCGTTCGGGTTAACCAATACCCCTGCAGCATTCATGGATCTCATGAACAGAGTTTTTAGCCAGTTTCTGGATCACTTTGTTATTGTTTTCATTGACGATATCTTGGTGTATTCAAGGAATGCAGAGGAGCATGCCCATCATCTGAGGATTGTGTTGCAGACCTTGAGGGAACATGGCTTGTATGCCAAGTTCTCTAAATGTGCGTTCTGGTTGAGGAGTATCTCTTTCTTGGGGCATGTGGTGTCAGAAAAAGGTATCGAGGTGGACCCCAAGAAAGTAGAAGTTGTAGCTAACTAGTCTAGACCCACTATAGTGACACAGATTAAAAGCTTTTTGGTTTGGCAGGTTACTACAGGAGGTTTGTCCAGAATTTCTCAAAAATTGCTGCTCTTATGACTAGGTTGACCAAAAAGAATCAGAGGTTTATTTGGTCAGAACAGTGTGAGGAAAGTTTTGAAGAGCTAAAGAGAAGACTGATGTCAGCACTAGTGTTAGCTCTGCCTACAAGTAATGAGGATTTCACAGTGTTTTGTGATGCATCCCGAGTGGGACTAGGTTGTGTGTTGATGCAGAATGAGAGGATAATTGCTTATGCTTCTAGGCAGCTGAAGAAGCACGAGTTGAATTACCCTACACATGATCTAGAGATGGCAGCTGTGATCTTTGCACTCGAGATGTGGAGGCATTACCTGTATAGGGTAAAATGTGAGATCTTTACAGATCATAAAAGTTTGCAATACATCTTGAGTCAGAAAGAGTTGAACCTGAGGCAGAGAAGATGGGTAGAGCTACTTAGTGATTATGATTGCAAGATCCATTATCATCCGGGTAAGGCAAATGTAGTAGCAGATACTCTCAGCCGAAAATTACTTGCCAGTTTATCCCATATTACAGCAGATAGAAGACCGGTGGTGAGGGAATTTTACAAGCTCATTAATGAGGGTTTACAGCTAGAGTTGTCTGGTACAGGTGCACTTGTGGCTCAGATGAGAGTGACACCAGTGTTTCTGGAGGTAGTGGCATAGAAACAACATGAGGACCCCGAGTTGGTGAAAATAGCGAGAACTGTTCAGACAGGCAATAATGGTGAGTTTAGATTCGACAACAAAGGGATCCTCCATTACGAAAATAGATTGTGTGTACCAGACTACATAAGTTTGAAGGGAGACATTATGAGAGAGGCTCATAATGCTAGGTACAATGTTCACCCTGGGGCCACCAAAAATGTATCAGGATCTAAAGAGAGTTTATTAGTGGCCAGCTATGAAGAGGGAGGTGGCGCAGTTTGTGTCCGCTTGCGAGATATATCAGAAGGTGAAGCTGGAACATCATAAGCTAGCTGGGATGCTCAACCCACTATCGATTCCAAAGTGGAAATGGGAAAATGTGGCAATGGATTTTGTGGTGGGATTACCAGCAACGTTCAACGGACTAGACTCTATATGGGTAATAGTAGATAGATTGACCAAATCTGCTCACTTTATTCCTGTAAAGAGTGGTTACTCTATGGACAAATTGGCACAGGTATATGTAGAAGAGATTGTCAGGCTGCATGGGGCTCTAGTATCAATAGTGTCAGATAGGGGAACCCAGTTTACCTCTAGGTTTTGGCAGAGTCTGCAAAATGCTATGGGCACGAGGTTAGACTTTAGCACTGCTTTTCATCCACAGACTGATGGACAGTCAGAGAGGACCATCCAAACGATAGAAGACATATTGAGAATGTGTGTGCTAGATTTTGGCGGTTCTTGGAAGCAACATCTACCATTGGTGGAGTTTGCCTACAATAACAGTTATCATGCTAGCATTGGGATGGCTCCTTATGAAACTCTATATGGGAGGAAGTGCAAGTCACCCGTCTGCTGGGAAGAAGTAGGAGAAAGGGCCTTGGCAGGGCCAGAGTTAGTAGAGATCACCAGCAGGGTAGTGCCTATGATTAGAGAGAGGATCAGAATAGTTGTGAGCAGACAGAAGAGTTATGCAGACATCCGTAGGAAACATGTTGTTTTCCAGGAGGGAGATATGGTGTTGCTTAAGGTGTCTTCTATGAGGGGGGTGATTCGTTTTGGGAAAAAGGGTAAACTAGCTCCAAGGTACATCGGACCCTTCGAAATTTTGCAAAAGATTGGGAATGTATCTTACAAGTTAGATTTACCTACTTCTATGGAGAGAATCCATCCGGTTTTCCATGTTTCCATGTTACGAAAGTTCATGTCAGATCCGGGCAAGGTTCTTAATGAACCTGATGTAGAGATCCTAGGAGATCTCACCTATGTTGAGCAGCCAGTTCGGATCATAGACACGCATATCAGAAAGTTGAGGAATAAGGAAATCGCGATGGTGAAAGTCCTTTGGAATCACCACAACATGGAAGAGTGCACTTGGGAGACCCGGGAGTCCATGCTCTAGCAATACCCCTATCTCTTTTAAAGTAAGTATCTTATGTTTTCATGTGTGTTCTTAAGGTTATGTTTGCTTGTTGAACATTCGGGGACAAATGTTCTTAAGGGGGAAAGAATGTAATACCCGGCTAGACTCCGGCGTCGGAATTCCAACCTTCTGACGAAATCTCCGTTGGAACTCGGAATCTCGAAGCTGGAATCTCCTTAGGAAGGGTAAAATATAGTTTTTATAAAATGAAATTTGAAAATTTTAAGGTTTTAAGAAAGAAAGAAAAGAGTTTTGAAGAAAATAGTTTTGAAAGGAAAACCCAGGTTCGGCCGCCGAACCTTCAAGTTCGGCCCCCGAAGGTGGTGCCGCCGCGGGACCTCCACTTTTGGCCCCCGAAGGTGGTTTATCCAGCCACCTATAAGAGGCATTCAGCTAGAAAATGAGCGAGTTTTTCTCTCCATTTTCGGGCAGAGGTGAGTCTTTGCTACCCTTTGATGCTTTTGTGGTTTTTCCTTCAAATCTCTTAAGAAATTCATGAGTTTTATTTTGTTTTTGAAGATTTGAGCTTGAATCCAAGTTTTTAAACCTTGGAGACCTCCGGAGATTGTTTTACCTCATTTTCAAGTCAAGGTTGCTATCACCCTTTAGATCTCCAAGGGGTAAGCCTAGATCCTTGTTTTTCTTATGTTTTGATTAAGTTTTAAGAAGGGTTAAGGGGTTAAAAATGCATGAAATGAATAGATCTAAAAGTTTTAGGGTTTGTGTTAGCTTTGATGATGAATGTTTGCTCTTATGAGTTTTTGTTGTTGTTTGTTGGGGTTTAGGCTAGTTTTTATGCCCCTTATGCCTGATGGGTGAGTATGCATGTTTTGAGTTGTTGGGTGTGAGGATTAGAAAGTTGGATGGCTGTATGGATAGGGCAGAATCGGGTTTTGCCTTGCTGGAGAACCCAGGTTCGGCCGCCGAACCTGCTGGTGAAGGCAGCCTTTTGGCCGCCTAACTTGCCCCTGAAAACATGGACTTTCGAATCTGTAAAGGGGTTTCGGCCGCTGAACCCGCCTCCGAAAGTCCTTGACTTTTAGATTTGTGAGGGACCTTCGACCGCCGAACCTGCCGCCGAAAGTCCCCTGCCCAGCCTTCCTTTGCTTGTTTTATGTGCATGTTTTGGTATGTTTAAGGGGGGTTTTTGGGGAGTTGTCTAGAGTCATGTAATAGTTATGTTTGGTCCCTCATTTGAGTCCATCCGTGTAGGATCGGACCTGAGAGACCTTAGAGGCCTTCGGTGAGTTAGCTACATCATTGTTAGGCGAGCGTCAGCCAAAGGTGAGTAGAACTGAACTAATCTATGGTTTTAAAGTAATCAAACTTTTTAAGCATGTTCATGCATCACGAATGTCATGTTTATATATTAGGATGTTTGTATTGGAATTCACGAATATGATGCATTGCATAATATACTGTTGATGTGGATGGATATTGGATGACCCACTAGCCCTCGAAATGTTATGATATGATATGATACGGAAAGACCAGGGCTTGTCCATTCTACGCCCCTGGCACGATGTAAGGAAAAGACCAGGGCTTGCCCATTCTATGCCCCTGGCAATATGGATATGTTATATTTAAAAGAAAGTCCTGAGGAGCTCCGTCGAGGGCCGGACACATTAGAATATGTAGAGGGTTACTGGTGACAAGTCCATCTTGATGTGAACTATTTGTGTTGTGACGCATTTCTTACGAGCATATGTTTATTAAATTGTTTTTATGTTCTGCTCAATAGGCTCTTGTAGCTTATCCATTTCCCCTAACCCCAGGTTTGCAGGGTCAAAGATAGCGCGGGGAAGCCGGCATAGTAGCTGGTATAGTTTAATGTAATAGAATAGTTATGGACATGTATTGTATAATGGATTAGAAATGTGCTTTGCCCTAGTTTTTATCCTTGTAATCCCTATTAACATGATCCTTGTGTAAAAGTTTTACTTATGAGTTATGTTTGAACCAAGCTTGAGGCAGGTAATGTTTACCAAACTAGAGCAATTGATGAGGGCTCTAGTATTGGGTTTTATATTTTTAGTATGATGCATGTATAGGTTTGAGCTTGGTTTCATGGAATGTTTAAGTTTTTGTGATGATGTATGATCATATATGGGATTTTATCAGGTATCCAGGATGTATAGTAGGCTTGCTACGGGTTTCGACGACCTTAAGTCGATTTGAATGCTAGCGCCGATAGTGGTCTGGTTTTTGGGTCGTTACACCGAACTACCAAACTAACCAGTGATGGTAAACCATATCATTAGTAGTATGTTTTGAACTATTCATGGCCCCTACGGAGTACAATTCTCACAATCACTAGCTTTTTCTATCCACAAGAGATATCCCTTGCTTAAGGGGAACAAATTCCATACCATTTGAACCAGCCAATGTTGGTAAACCACTTAAAAATTTATTTATTTATTTATTTTTCACACTATTATTAACTAAAACCTTAGTTCCTTGGGATAATATTAAGACTCACTACAGTAGGTTAAAGTAGAGCTTCAAGTGCACTATTATACTTTTAACAAGCAATATCAATTTACTTAAATATAAGTTTACACATTTTAACTCATAAAGATAAAGGCTAGAATTGCTCATGATTTTTATAAAAAGATGAGAGAAGGCCATTTGTGCTAGTTACCTAAAGTAATTCAATCTAACTCTAAAAGTCACAACTCTTTAGATCTTTTTTTTAGTATCTAGAAAAGAAAAGAAAAAGAAATAATAAATAGACAAATGCACATAAAACAAAAGCTAGAATAGAACAAAACCTAAAACAATAAAACTAAAATAAAATAAATAAACTAAAAAAAAAAACTGGACATTATGGACATAGATATACGCTCTCTAAACTTCTCTCTCACACTTAAGTCACATTGCCCTTAATATGGAATAAATCCATATAAAGCAAGTCATAAAAAATATTCTTCCCACACACTTAAAATTTACATTTAAATAAACAAATAACAGAAAATAGAGATTCAAGTACTTCCCTAGTGGGTTGAGAAGATCTGTTGATGGACTGGAGGAGGTCTGCTGATATTTTGACGGTGTTGTAGGTTTAGTTGTGGGCATAACCAAAGGCATGAACTTTCTTCTTGTGAGCTTTTCAGACAATGAAATCATCCTGAAAGTGTTATGCATATTATATCTTCATATCCTTGTGGTTGCAAAGAAATCATCATCCATAGAGGCAGGGGCATGGTGGACATAATGCAATAGGTTAGGCATGAAATTTATGTCGCGATCTGGTGGTATCACATCGTGGCTGTCAACAGCTGATAGTGGAGATTCATCACATGATGGATTTTGCCCGGTGAAGATCTTCGCTCGCTGACTGTCAATGGAGTAAGAGTGAGTGATTGACCATCATTTGGGAGTCATGGAGAGGGTGATGTGTAGCTACAACATGATGAGAGGAAAAAGAAAATGATTAGGGTTGTGTAAGTGTGAATAGTAAAACGTAAAAGTAAAATTAAGAATGAAAATAAAAGAATAAATAATGAAATAAGTCCCTATTAACTCCTATACTAAAACACATAATTTTGGGTATAATATAAGAGCTCAGACCTCGAAAAAAAAAACTTAAAATTACAAATGGTGATGTATCAGATCTGATCATTGGGGAAGAAATGATTATAAAATAAAATAAATAAAATAGAGATTGAGTAAAATGAAAAACTGAACAAGAGGGTTTGGCTTTGTAAGTATCGTAGGTGTGATTATAGACATAACGAAAAATATGAATGTTTCTCTATGAGCATCGTAAGTAAAACAATCACCCTTAAAATATATTATTGGCCTTACTGTATCCTGTTACCAGGCTATAAAAAAAATCAATTTTTTTTTAATTAAAGAACAAAGTAGCAAAAAAAAAAATTAACTAGAGAGATAAGAGAAGAAATAGTTCTAATTTATAGTCTTAGCTAGACTTTATTTCAATATCATGACCATCAAACCATTGGTGTTGATTCACTGAAAGTGACCTCCTTAGCTGGTTCCACCTTGAACCATTTATAAAATGGCTTGAGAAATACTTGTTGGAATGGTAATTTCGAACTATATGAAGTGTGATTCTCATTTATGAATGGAGGTGGTTGACCGGGCGATGATTTTAGTTTCACTGTTATTCTCTGCATAATAGGAGGTGAAAATTTAGTATGGATACTATGTGATTCCTCAATAGAAGCAATATGGTGTAATGGTTTGTCTGCTTTTAATTCATATACCACTTCTTTTAATCAATCAAAATCTTCCTTTATATTCATTAAGCTGGATTTTCTAAAATTCACATAAAGTTTAGTATTCAACTCATCTCCATATTCCAATTTAAGCACTTGTTGAAACTAGAGATTTATTGGCATCCACTCTACACACATTAGAAATATTACTAAGGTGTTTTGCATTATCATAAACATTAAATTCAATGACTTCCCTATCAAACTCCATGGTGAGAGTGCCATCATAGACATTTATTTTCATTATAGCAGTAGATAGAAAGGGTCTCCCTATCAAAATATGAGAAGAATTTGATGATTTATTATCCTCCATAAGAGCTACGAAAAAATCAGCACGGAATATCAAATTATCTACTTGCACTAAGACATCCTTTAGCACCCCATCAGGATAAATAATAGAACAGTCAGCCAATTGAATCACCACACCCGTTTCTTTTAATGGACCAACATTCAAAAATTGAAAAACTGACAAAGACATGATATTTATTGATGCACCTAAATCATACATTTCTCTTTTCACATCAACATTGCCAATTTTAATAGGAATAACAAATATATCTTGACCCTTGCATTTAGTAGGAAACTTTCTTTGGAACACAGTAGAAATATTTTCATCCATACAAACATTTTGACAACCTACCAGTTTCTTCTTTTTGGGGCATAATTCCTATAAGAATTTCACACAGCAAGGTAACTGTTTAATTGCATCAAGCAATGGTATATTTACCTCTACTTTGTGAAATCTCTCAAGGATCTCCTTCTCTTCTTTCTCTTTCTTTGATTTGGCTAGTCTTTTTGGAAACAGAGGTTTAATTATCCAAGTATCACTTTCAACAGGTACAGGTGTTAAGTCTGCACTTTCGTCGTGCCCATAACTTACCTCACAAGAAATTTGCAACAACTCTTTTAACTTCTCAATGTACCAACATTTACATTCTGCTTGGGATTTACTATGATTTGAGTGAGTAGCTTATCTTGATTTTCTATTTTATTCATTGCTACTGCCAATTGACTCATTTATGTTTCCAGATTGCGAATACTCGTCCGGATCTCCTGTTGAATTTGTTGAGTATTAGTTGCTAAACTTTTTGACGCGGAACCCTATGGCACAAGCCTCAAACCCACACGCACAAGTAGATATGGAATCCAAAGATTTGATAAACCCACCTCCTATGGCACCCCACATTTAGAGAAGCTGAAACACCAATGATCGAAGGATTTAGATGAGAATCTGACAAACGCCACAACGAATAGTTGATAAGTTAGCCAAGATTCCTGGTGCAATTGATGAAAGCAAATCCTCACTCTCACTCAAAGCAATACACGCCAAAGGCATGAAAATAATTCTATTGGTGTGAGGTTATACACTTTAATTCTCTTCATCTTATTTCTATTTTCCATTAATTTCTGAATTCGAGGAACACCACCTCCATTGTTGTTTTATTGAGAATTCAATGGGCCCATTGAATCTCTTGGGATGACAACATATTGCTAATTAATCTAATTAAATCCGTAATTGTTTAATTGGAGATTAATATATTAGTTTATATTAAGAAATTAGTAGATTTGATTTAAATAAAACATGTGTTTTTATTGATCAAGTTTGTGTTCTTCTCTCTTAATGCAATTGACTAATTAAATCTACACGCGTGTTGGGATTGTTAGTTAACTAGGAATTAATTTAAGCGCGAAGCGGATTAATTTATTCATAAGAAAGAATTGGTGGGATTCGCGTGTTTGACCACTATAACCAAACAATAGATTATAATATGAAATATTTTTTTCTAACCAATGATCAAAACCAATGATCAACTACAAAATATCTCAATTTGATTACCTTTAACTGAAAGTTTTAATTAATTATTTGTTTCTGAATTTTCAATTACATTATTTATTTTTTCTTTTAAGTTTATTTTTATCGGCTTGTCCAAGGCAATATCACTTTCATTAAAAAATTCTCTTCTTCTCACTTTTTGTATTAAACTACTCTTCTATTTCAAATTGGTCATGTAAATTAAATATGATTAAGGTCTCTGTGGGATCGATACTCACTTACCATGTCTACAAGTTCTTATCAATCAAGAAAAGGGAAGTAAATTTTAAATTGACGGATTTGACACTCGTCAAATTTTGGTGCCGTTGCCGGGGACCTCTAACAATTTGTTTTTGTTTTTATGACCAGATATGAGAATAGCAAAATTCAGTTTGATTCAGAAATCGAGAAGACTGCAAAAAGGTTGAGAAAAGCAACCAAGTTGAAAAAACAGGCCAATTCGGGAGCCTCTCAACCATCTGCCCGAACCCCTTTGCACACCGAAGAGACCTCATCTTCAACACCAACTGAGCCTCCAATTGACACAAATCAAAGAGACAATATGGCCGTAGCTGTTGCCGCTGAAGAGCAACCCTTTTGCATCACATACCCAACATTGAATACACCCTTGGAATTACTGACTTACGGTTGTCGAAGCCGGTCAAAAATAACCTTTCTAGTTATCAACAATCTTACAACTGTAGATAGTAGTGAAAGGATCGAATCCACAGGGAATTGATAACTTACCTATCTTTCTTATCAAGTCCAAGAAAATAAACTGAAAGCGAAATAAACTGACAATAAAAGTAAAAGAGGGGTTTTGAGATTGATTCAATTAAACTACTACTAAAAGCAATAAAGTAAAGCAAACAATAAAATAAAGGGATTCAAATATGAGAAAAGATCTAGTTGAAGAATTGGATCCACTTCAGTTGTTGGGATTGATCACTGATACTTAGGTTCCTTTGTTTGATTCAATAAATTAGTTATGGAGATGGAAGACGCTTCTCACCACCATGTCTCTCCTTAAGCATAAATTAATTAGAGAACGTCCTCTAACCAATCACTAATCAACAAGTTGCCAAGGAACGTCCTTGGGCCTTAGGCATCAAAACAACTGTCAATTGCATTAAGAAATAGAGAGATCTAATTCTAGCTACCCAAACGTATGGAGATATCGATAGATCATGTAATTTCCTTCGTTTTTACACCAAGTGTCCTTGTGTTTGAACAATCCAAGCAATTACGGACTTAAAACTATTCAAACTAACAATATATCACCTTACAATCAAGAATTAACTGGCCACATTGATCAAAATAACAAAGCAATAATGGAATCAAGCATGAAATTGCGTAAATATTAAATAAGCAAAAGTTAATGTATGTTCAGACCTCTCAATCCATAAAACAAATAAAGTTTCAACCAATCTTCAACTAGAATTAAAGGTTTCAGCCACTCATGGCTGAAACAAAACAAGAAAATAAAGAAAGGAAGCAGAAGAGATGGTGCCACTTGCAATCCCGTATGTGTGTCCAAGGGGGTGTAGAAAAAGCATGGGGAGGCTCCTTATGTGTCTTTTTATAGTTGAAAGTGTTGCCCTAGGTCCTTACTTGCTGCCCAAATTATTTTCTTGGCTGCCCAAGTGCTGCCCATGCCGCCCATATCCTTGCATTAATGAGGTGGAGCCTCCTTTTGAATTTTGAATTTTGAATGTGCAAGACTTGAGGTGGCATGTGTGTTTTCTTTGGCTTTTTTGACAAGCTGAATTTGAATTTCAAATTTGAATGTGCATCTTCTAAAGATTTGGCTTCTTAAATAAGAAAAAGGGATTCTTGAAGATTTGAATTTCAAACTGCTCTGCACTTTCCTTGTTTGCAACTTTCCTTATTTAGCACTTTCCTTAATGGGCTAAATCTTGATTTTGGATTTTGAATTCTCTTAAGGATTTGAAATTTGAATTTCAAATTGCTTTCCTTATTTGGCTCCTTTCAAGGTGCACTTAGCATGCTTGCTCTCCTTTGCTCCATTTTATGCAGTTTTAGGGGTATTTTCACCAAATTGTCTCTTTACACCATTTTCTGCAAAATAAGATTAAAATCACAAAATTAGGGAGAAAAAGTGTAAATTAACATCAATAATGTAATACCCGGCTCGAGTCCGGCATCGGAATTCCTGTAGTCCGGTGGAATCTCGGGTGTCGGAACCCTCGAGAAGGGTAATACATATGTTTTCCAAGGTATTTTCACTTGTTTTCATGTTTTGAAGTGTTAAAAGACTTGAGTTTTGACAGAAAAACAACAAGGGAGAAATGCAAAGGTTCGGCCGCCGAAGGTCACTTTCGGCCGCCGAACATTGCATGGTTGCGGCTTCACGTTCGGCTGCCGAAGGTGGTCTGGCCAGCCACCTATAAAAGGGCCAAGGGTCGGTGGAAGGAGGTTATTTCTCCTCCACTTGCAGCCAGAGGTGAGTTTCAGCCTCTCCTACGTTGACTTTCATGTTTTCCATGATTTTCATCAAATCTTTCAAGAGTTTTAAGAGTTTTGGTGACTTATGAAGGTTTTGAGCAAAAGAAGCAAGTTTTGAAGCTTGGAGCTTTGGAAGAGCTTTTCTTCATATCTCCACGTTAGGATCCTTCATCCTCAAGTTGTGTAAGAGGTAAGTGAAGATCCTGAGCTTCTTTGATGATTTTGAAAGGTTTTATGAAGTTTGTATGGGTAGTTTGCATGTGTAGGTTTAGGTGTGGTTTTTGGTGATTTGTGGTATTCCAGCATGTTTAAGTGTTATGTGCTATGTTTGTTTGGGGTTTAGGATAGTTTTAGACCCCTTTGTGCATATATATGTGTATATGCTAGTTGGGAGTAGTTGGTATGCATGTTTGTAGGTTTTTGGGCAAAGTTTGCATGAAACAGAGCAGGGTTCTGTCCTTCGGGCAAAACCAGGTTCGGCCGCCGAAGGAAGGTTCGGCCGCCGAACCCTTTGTGGAGGCAGTTCGGCTGCCAAAGGTTGCCCCCGAAAGCTAGGCTTTCGGTTTAGAAAGGGACTTTCGGCCGCCGAAAGAGGGAGTTCGGCCGCCGAAAGTGTGTGAGTTTCGTCTCTGGACGAGACCTTCGGCCGCCGAAGGTGCCGCCGAACATGCATGAGTTTCGTCTCTGGAGTGGGGTTTCGGCCGCCGAACCTGCCGCCGAAAGTGCCCTGTCCAGCTTTCCTTTGCATGTTTTATGTGATGGTTTGAGGATTGTTTAGAGGGGTTTTGGGGAGTTTTGTAGAGATGTTCTTGAGTGAGTTTAGTCCCTCATTTGAGTCCACCTGTGTAGGTACGGACCAGAGGAATCAGGGAGGTCAGCAGTGAGTCCAGTGTCAGAACCTGCAGAGTCAGTTCAGAGATAACCAGGTGAGTGGAATTTAACTTAATGTTTTAATATGAGAACTGATATTTTATCATACTTCATGCATCATGAATATGCTCTAGGGTGAGTGCATTAGTGTACACAAAGATGATGCATTGCATTTATCCTTGTACTTGGCATGGCTCCTTGTACATTGCTTATGTGAGACGGCACGGACTTCGTGAGGATTCATTAGCCCTCAGAGGAAAGACCTGGAACAGCCCTACGGGGACCAGGCACATACACAAAGACCTGGAACAGCCCTACGGGGACCAGGCAAATGGTACTTAGGTACCCCAGATGAGATAGAGGGAGTTTTGATCCGTCCGGCCGAGGTGATGTGATTCTGTGTTGCATTCCATGAGAGCATGTTTTATCACCTATATTTGCCTATTCTACTCACTGGGCTATCGTAGCTCATCCCTCTCCCCTAACTTCAGTTGTGCAGGTTTAGAGATCAGAGAGAACTCAGCAGGGTACAGGAAGAGTACAGAGTCTTGTAATAGCTAGTGTGGACATGTAAATGTAAAGAGATAAGGTTTATGTATAGTGTATAGAATGGTGCTTGACTATAAGAGTTGTAATCCCTTGTTCTTTTCACATGATCAGTTTATGTTTACATCTATTGTTGTATGTTTATGAGCAAAACCGGGCTTAACATTATGAGTGTGATCCGCCTAGAGCCATGAGGAGCTCTAGTAGGGATTAGTATAGAACAGAGAATGTGCATGCACAGGTTAAGCCTGAGAACGAAGAAAAGTTTTTATGTTTTTACAGCAAATGTATGATCATGTATGGGATTTCACAGGTATACAGACAGGATAGCAGGCTTACTACGGGTCCCGGCGACCTTAAGTCGATCTGGATCCTAGTGCCGGTGGCAGTTCGGTTTCCGGGCTGTTACAGATTGGTATCAGAGCCCTAGGTTCACATGGTCGGACCTATAGAGAGAGTTGGGCTCATAGAGAGGTTTAGCAGGTCAAGCACCATAGGAAAAACATGTCCACGAGGATAGGATGTTATGCTGATGTGCAATGCTCTGAGTTATGCATGTGCATGTTTTTGATGTGTTGCTGATGTGTTATGTGATTTGTTGTTTTCCAGAGAGTGAAGATGCGAGGAACTCGTCGATCCGCGAGATTGACTGGAGTCCCACCTGTAAGTGAGGGTACAGCTGCTCGTCCACCTGCCTTGCCAAGGGCAAGATCGCACAGGTCAAGCAGGGAAGGAACGTCACAAGACCCTAGAAGGTCTTATGACGAGAGCAGGAGAGGAGTAAGCAGAGGGGGAAGGTCAGTAGAAGAAAGAGGTGTGATGGAAGAGGATCAGAGTAGAGATGTAAGCATGGGTGTAGGAAGGTCAGAAGAAGGTATGGGGGAGTCCCAGGGAGGCGTGCAGGCCTCGGGGTTTGGCTATCCACCCTTTCCACAGGGCCCAGAGTATCCGATGGGAGGCACGTCGGATTACTCCAGTTTTGCCCCATATCCACCCTACATGCCTTATATGCCCTATCCTTCCTTTTATCCACCATATCATATGTATCCACCCCCACTTGTTCATCCAAGTCCAGTACAGCCTGAAGTGAGGGAACCAGTTCCTCCACCACCACCTCCTGAACCAGTAGCCCCTGTTGTGGAAGCACAGCAACCCAGTTCGTCAGGGGGAAGTAAGGTGAAGATGACCGAGTACTTAAAGTTGGATGCTCCGAAATTCAATACAGGAGATGGTCCCTTTGAGTATCTCAGTGCAGTCAGAATGATAACAAGTGAGTTGGGAGCAGATGATGGTAGAGCCATTGAGATGGCAGGGTTCACGTTAAAGTGTAAGAAAGCTAGAGAATGGTTCAAGAACTATGTGGACCCGAGACTTGCGAGTATGACATGGGAAGAGTTCGCCAACGAATTTGCTGGATGGGCTTTTCCTGACAGTTCCAGGGAACTAAAGGTTGTGGAGTTTGAGCAGTTGCGACAGACGGAGGAGATGAGCGTTGATGACTATACAGATAAGTTCCTGGAATTGTTGCCATATGTCGGTCAGGCATATGATACAGATCAGAAGAAGGCAAAGAGATATGCCACAAGGCTTCATCCCAGGTATTTCTCTTTGATTCTTCATGCGGAGAAGGAAAGTTTCCACTCAATTGTGGATGCTGCTAGAAAGATGGAGGCCAGTGCCATCAGTCAAGGTGTAGTCAAGGCACAGTCTTCTGGTGTTAAACCAGGTTCCTCCTCACAGGGTACAGTAAGTGCAAGTAAGAAGAGATGGGAGAAATTCAGAGGAAAGAGAGGCAAGTTCTGGAACAGGCTTAAGTCGGGTGTGGGAATGAGTAGTGGCTCCAGTTCTGGTGCAGATTTTCCAGTGTGCAAGAGGTGTGGCAAACAGCATAGAGGAGCTTGTCAGTTGGGATCCACAGCCTGCTATAGATGTGGGCAGGAGGGACATTATGCACGAGAATGTCCTCAGGCGACTGTGGTTGCACCATCCCAGCAGATGAGTACGGGTAGTGTAGTACAGCCAGTAGCTTCAGCCATACCACCAAGCAGTGGCAGAGGAAGAGGAAGAGGGGTAGCCTCTTCATCAGGGATGGGTTCCCGAGGTGCAGGTCCGTCAGCCCCAGCACGGATTTTCACCCTGACTCAGCAGGAGGCAGACACGTCGAACACGGTGGTGTCAGGTAATCTCATCATTGGGTGTTCAGAGGTGTATGCTTTAATGGACCCCGGTGCTTCTCACTCTTTCATTTCTTCTAGAGCTGCAGAGAGGTTGGGTCTGGTGGTGTCTGAGTTAGAGTGTCCTCTATGGGTCAGTGGACCCAAATGTGATCCATCTTTGGCAGAGTCAGTCTGTCGGTTCAGTCCAGTGTGCATAGAGAGTAGATACCTTCCAGCTGACCTGGTGGTTCTAGAGTTGACAGATTTTGATGTCATTCTAGGGATGGACTGGTTATCTACGTATGATGCTACCCTGAACTGTAGAGACAAGGTAGTCAGTGTCAGAAACCAGGATGGGTCAGAGTGTGTCTTCAGAGGAGACAGGAGAGGGACACCTAGGGGTTTAATATCAGCCCTCCAGGCTCGTAGAATGTTAAGGAAGGGGTGTCAGGGGTTCCTAGCTTATGTGAGAGAGCTAGACAGTCAGGTTAGGGAACCATCCTCAGTACCAGTTGTGAGAGATTTCCCAGATTTGTTTCCTGAAGAGCTTCCAGGACTGCCACCAGATAGGGAAATAGAGTTCGAGATTGAGTTGATGCCCAATGCCAGACCGATCTCTATTCCTCCCTACAGGATGGCACCAGCAGAGTTGCGAGAGTTGAAAGAGCAGTTACAGGATTTGGTAGCTAAGGATTTCATCCGCCCGAGTACCTCACCCTGGGGTGCTCCCGTATTGTTTGTCAGAAAGAAGGATGGACCTCTGCGACTTTGTGTCGACTACAGACAATTGAACAAAGTCACTATCAAAAACAAGTATCCTTTACCCAGGATCGATGATCTATTCGACCAGCTGGCAGGAGCAGGTTGTTTTTCTAAAATAGATCTGAGATCCGGATACCACCAGTTGAAGATCAGGGAAGGAGATGTATCCAAGACTGCTTTCCGAACCAGATATGGGCATTATGAGTTCCTTGTGATGCCGTTCGGGTTGACTAACGCCCCTGCAGCATTCATGGATCTCATGAACAGGGTTTTCAGGGAGTACTTGGATCGTTTTGTGATCGTCTTTATTGATGATATCTTGGTGTACTCCAGGACTGCAGAGGACCATGCCCAGCATCTTCGGATAGTGCTGCAAACCTTGAGAGAGCATGGCTTGTATGCCAAGTTCTCCAAGTGCGAATTCTGGCTAAGGAGCATTTCCTTTTTGGGACATGTTATATCAGAGGACGGTATAGCAGTAGATCCCAAAAAGGTAGAGGCAGTAGCCAACTGGCCTACACCCACGACAGTAACCGAGATCAAGAGTTTTCTGGGTTTGGCAGGCTACTATCGGAGGTTCGTTCAGGACTTTTCGAAGATAGCTGCTCCTATGACCAGACTGACCAGAAAGAATCAGAAGTTTGTGTGGTCAGAGGAATGTGAGGAGAGTTTTGCAGAGTTGAAGAGACGGTTAACTTCAGCACCGGTGTTAGCTCTGCCGATCAGTGATGAAGATTTCACAGTGTTCTGTGATGCATCCCGAGTGGGATTAGGTTGTGTGTTGATGCAGAAGGACAAAGTGATAGCTTATGCTTCTAGACAGCTGAAGAAGCACGAGCTGAATTACCCGACACACGATCTGGAGATGGCAGCTGTTATCTTTGCACTTAAGATGTGGAGGCATTACCTCTATGGGGTAAAATGTTAGATCTATACGGATCATAAGAGCCTGCAGCACATCTTAAGTCAGAGAGAGTTAAACTTGAGGCAGAGACGGTGGGTAGAATTGCTCAGTGATTACGATTGTAAGATCCAGTATCATCCGGGCAAGGCTAATGTTGTAGCTGATGCCTTAAGCCGAAAGTCACTTGGCAGTTTATCCCACATTGCAGTAGAGAGAAGACCGGTGGTGAAGGATTTCTACAAGCTCGTAGAAGAAGGGTTACAGTTGCAGTTATCTGGGATAGGTGCTTTGATCGCACAGATGAGAGTGACACCAGTGTTTCTAGAGCAAGTGGCTCTGAAACAGCACGAAGACCCCGAGTTAGTGAAGATTGCCAGGACTGTTCAGTCGGGCAACAGTGTAGAGTTCAGATTTGATAGTGAGGGGATTCTTCGGTACGGTAAGAGGTTATGTGTACCAGATGATAGCAGTTTGAAGGCAGACATTATGAGGGAAGCTCATAATACGCGGTATAGCATTCACCCGGGAGCCACCAAGATGTATCAAGATCTGAGAATGGTGTATTGGTGGCCAGCAATGAAGAGAGAAGTGGCACAGTTCGTGTCAGCCTGCGAGACATGTCAAAGGGTGAAGCTAGAGCACCAGAAGCCGGCTGGAATGCTTAACCCACTGCCGATTCCAGAATGGAAATAGGAGAACATAGCTATGGATTTTGTAGTGGGGTTACCGGCGACGTCTAACAGACTAGACTCCATATGGGTGATTGTGGATAGACTCACGAAATCTGCTCACTTCATTCCAGTCAGGAGTAACTACTCTGTGGACAAGTTGGCGCAAGTGTATGTAGAAGAGATAATAAGGTTGCATGGAGTTCCAGTGTCGATAGTATCAGATCGAGGACCTCAGTTCACCTCCAGGTTTTGGCGGAGTCTGCAAAATGAAATGGGCACAAGGTTGGATTTCAGCACTGCTTTCCATCCACAGACAGACGGTCAGTCTGAGAGAACCATCCAGACCATTGATGATATGCTGAGAATGTGTGTGTTAGACTTTGGCGGTTCTTGGAGGCAGCATCTACCTCTGGTGGAGTTTGCCTACAACAACAGCCATCATGCTAGCATAGGGATGGCTCCTTATGAAGCTTTGTATGGGAGGAAGTGCCGAACACCTGTTTGCTGGGAAGAGGTAGGAGAGAAAACTCTTGCAGGGCCAGAGTTAGTTGAAATAACCAGCAAGGTAGTGCCTATCATCAGAGAGAGGATCAGAACAGCGGTAAGCAGACAGAAAAGCTATGCAGACATCCGTAGGAAGCAGATAGAGTTCCAGGAGGGGGATATGGTATTGCTTAAGGTGTCTCCGATGAAGGGAGTGGTTCAGTTTGGAAAGAAAGGTAAACTGGCCCCACGGTATAGTGGTCCCTTTGAGATCTTGCAGAAGATCGGGCCTGTATCGTATAAGCTAGATTTACCGACTTCTATGGAACGAATTCACCCGGTATTCCATGTTTCTATGTTGAGAAAATTTGTGTCAGATCCAGAGAAGGTTCTTAGTGAACCTGAGGTGGAAATCTTAAGTGATCTCACCTATGTAGAACAGCCAGTGCGGATCCTTGACACCCAGATCAGAAAGCTGAGAAACAAGGAGATACCAATGGTGAAAGTGCTGTGGAACCACCACAACCTAGAAGAGTGCACTTGGGAGACTCGGGAGTCCATGCTCCAGCAATACCCATATCTGTTTTAAGGTTAGTTTTCCCCTTTTCTATGTGTTTATGTTGTGTTAGGGACATTCGGGGACGAATGTTCTTAAGGGGGGGAGAATGTAATACCCGGCTCGAGTCCGGCATCGGAATTCCTGTAGTCCGGTGGAATCTCGGGTGTCGGAACCCTCGAGAAGGGTAATACATATGTTTTCCAAGGTATTTTCACTTGTTTTCATGTTTTGAAGTGTTAAAAGACTTGAGTTTTGACAGAAAAGCAACAAGGGAGAAATGCAAAGGTTCGGCCGCCGAAGGTCACTTTCGGCCGCCGAACATTGCATGGTTGCGGCTTCACGTTCGGCTGCCGAAGGTGGTCTGGCCAGCCACCTATAAAAGGGCCAAGGGTCGGTGGAAGGAGGTTATTTCTCCTCCACTTGCAGCCAGAGGTGAGTTTCAGCCTCTCCTACGTTGACTTTCATGTTTTCCATGATTTTCATCAAATCTTTCAAGAGTTTTAAGAGTTTTGGTGACTTATGAAGGTTTTGAGCAAAAGAAGCAAGTTTTGAAGCTTGGAGCTTTGGAAGAGCTTTTCTTCATATCTCCACGTTAGGATCCTTCATCCTCAAGTTGTGTAAGAGGTAAGTGAAGATCCTGAGCTTCTTTGATGATTTTGAAAGGTTTTATGAAGTTTGTATGGGTAGTTTGCATGTGTAGGTTTAGGTGTGGTTTTTGGTGATTTGTGGTGTTCCAGCATGTTTAAGTGTTATGTGCTATGTTTGTTTGGGGTTTAGGATAGTTTTAGACCCCTTTGTGCATATATATGTGTATATGCTAGTTGGGAGTAGTTGGTATGCATGTTTGTAAGTTTTTGGGCAAAGTTTGCATGAAACAGAGCAGGGTTCTGTCCTTCGGGCAAAACCAGGTTCGGCCGCCGAAGGAAGGTTCGGCCGCCGAACCCTTTGTGGAGGCAGTTCGGCTGCCAAAGGTTGCCCCCGAAAGCTAGGCTTTCGGTTTAGAAAGGGACTTTCGGCCGCCGAAAGAGGGAGTTCGGCCGCCGAAAGTGTGTGAGTTTCGTCTCTGGACGAGACCTTCGGCCGCCGAAGGTGCCACCGAACATGCATGAGTTTCGTCTCTGGAGTGGGGTTTCGGCCGCCGAACCTGCCGCTGAAAGTGCCCTGTCCAGCTTTCCTTTGCATGTTTTATGTGATGGTTTGAGGATTGTTTAGAGGGGTTTTGGGGAGTTTTGTAGAGTTTTGTAGAGATGTTCTTGAGTGAGTTTAGTCCCTCATTTGAGTCCACCTGTGTAGGTACGGACCAGAGGAATCAGGGAGGTCAGCAGTGAGTCCAGTGTCAGAACCTGCAGAGTCAGTTCAGAGTTAACCAGGTGAGTGGAATTTAACTTAATGTTTTAATATGAGAACTGATATTTTATCATACTTCATGCATCATGAATATGCTTTAGGGTGAGTGCATTAGTGTACACAAAGATGATGCATTGCATTTATCCTTGTACTTGGCATGGCTCCTTGTACATTGCTTATGTGAGACGGCACGGACTTCGTGAGGATTCATTAGCCCTCAGAGGAAAGACCTGGAACAGCCCTATGGGGACCAGGCACATACACAAAGACCTGGAACAGCCCTACGGGGACCAGGCAAATGGTACTTAGGTACCCCAGATGAGATAGAGGGAGTTTTGATCCGTCCGGCCGAGGTGATGTGATTCTGTGTTGCATTCCATGAGAGCATGTTTTATCACCTATATTTGCCTATTCTACTCACTGGGCTATCGTAGCTCATCCCTCTCCCCTAACTTCAGTTGTGCAGGTTTAGAGATCAGAGAGAACTCAGCAGGGTACAGGAAGAGTACAGAGTCTTGTAATAGCTAGTGTGGACATGTAAATGTAAAGAGATAAGGTTTATGTATAGTGTATAGAATGGTGCTTGACTATAAGAGTTGTAATCCCTTGTTCTTTTCACATGATCAGTTTATGTTTACATCTATTGTTGTATGTTTATGAGCAAAACCGGGCTTAACATTATGAGTGTGATCCGCCTAGAGCCATGAGGAGCTCTAGTAGGGATTAGTATAGAACAGAGAATGTGCATGCACAGGTTAAGCCTGAGAACGAAGAAAAGTTTTTATGTTTTTACAGCAAATGTATGATCATGTATGGGATTTCACAGGTATACAGACAGGATAGCAGGCTTACTACGGATCCCGGCGACCTTAAGTCGATCTGGATCCTAGTGCCGGTGGCAATTCGGTTTCCGGGCTGTTACAAATAACCTCATGATAAAATGGTCTAAATTATGCTCTATCAATTACAAACAGGTATGATTCATATGTTACCAAAATTCTAAGGCTTGGAGAATGAAGACCCTCATCCTCATCTAATGAAGTTTTATGTGGTTTGTTCAAATATGAGACCACAAGGTATACCTGACGAACAAATAAGGTTGGTAGCTTTCCCTTTCACTTTAATTGAATTCGCTAAGGATTGGCTCTACTATTTGCCTCCAGGTTCAATCACCACTTGGGTGCAAATTAGAGACGTATTATTAGAAAGATTTTATCCAGCGACTAAAGCATCATCAATAAGAAAGGAAATAAGTGGAATTAAACAAAGAAAAAATGAAACTTTACATGAATATTGGGAAAGGTGTAAGAAATTAATTGCAAGTTGTCCAAAACATGGAATCAATCCAAAACAGCTTAACCTTCATTTCTCCGAAGGACTTTTACCATTAGAACAAAGAATGATTGATGCTGCTAGTGGAGGTGCCATTCAGAAATGGAACATGAAGAAGGCAAAACCTTAATCTCAAAAATGGCCGCCAATTCTAGACAATATGGCCAAGAAGAGGACATTCCAAGGAATGCCAATGAAGTAAGTATTGCATCTTTAGATTCTAAAATTGCACAACTAACAGCTGCAATTCAACAATTGGCTGCAGGGAATAATGTACGAACTTGTGGCATTTGCAAACAAGCCAACCATCCCACAGATATGTGTCCTATTCTTCAGGAAGGAGAACAACAGGTAAATGCCATTGGAGGGTTCAATGGACAACAATTCAATGGACAAGAAAGGAAGAATGACCCATTTTCAAGCACTTACAATCTAGGGTGGAGAGATCATCCAAACCTTAGCTATGGGAACAGACAGAACTTCCAGCCAAGAGCAAACTATCAAGCTGCAAATTCAGGTATGCCTCTAGAATACCTTGTTCAATCCCTTGCTAATAGCACTCTTGCTTTTCAACAGGAAACAAAGTCAAGCATCCAGAATTTGGAGAATCAATTGAGCCAACTTGCTATATCAGTAAGCAAGCTAGAATCACAAGGGAAATTGCCCTCCCAAACCGTCCCAAATCCAAAACAGAATGCAAGCGCAATTACGTTGCGAAGTGGGAAGGAGTTGAGTCTGCCAGCTTGAAGAGGCTTGCCCAAGGCAGTACGGCAGACCAGAAGGCAGAAGCAGAAATAGAGATTCCAAAAGAGAAACAACCCTAGAAATCTGAGGAAGAACAATCTCTAATGCATGTAATACGTCCACCTTTTCCCGAAAGATTTGCTCAATCAAAAAGAGAAAAAGAAGAGAGAGAGATCTTGGAGATTTTTTGCAAAGTCCAAGTAAACATACCCCTTCTTGAAACCATAAAGCAAATACCCAGGTACGCGAAAAATCTAAAAGATCTTTGCACTAATAAAAGAAATTTGTATGAGCACAAAAAGATTAAAGTAGGGGAGAATGTGTCAGCTGTACTCCAAAGAAAAATTGCACAAAAATGTAAAGACAAAGGCATGTTTGTGATATCATGTAAAGTTGGAAATCTTGAAATCAAGAAATCATTGTGTGATTTAGGAGCTTCCATAAATGTTATACCTCTATCAGTTTATTTGTCTTTGGATGCAGGTCCTTTGAAACAAACATGAGTCACACTCCAACTCGCCGATAGATCAATAGTTTATCTTGAAGGCGTGTTGGAGGATGTTTTGGTCCAAGTGGGAAAATTAATGTTTCCAGCTGACTTCTTTGTCTTGGATATGGAAGATGACAGTTCATTCAATTCTACAGATGTAACACCCAGCTAAGATCCGGCATCGGAATTCCAACCTTCCAGCGGAATCTCCATTGGAATCCAGAATCTCAAGGTCGGAATCCCTTAGAAGGGTGAAAATAAAGGTTTTCTAAAATATTTTGATATGTTTTTAAGGTTTTAATAAAGAAAGAATTGAGTTTTCAAAGAAAATGCCTTGGAGGGAAAAGCCCAGGTTCGGCCGCCGAACATGGTGCTAATGTGGAAGCTCTTTCGGCCCCCAAAGGTGGTATAGCCAGCCACCTATAAGAGGCCCCCAGTCCGAAAACGGGCGAGTTTCTCTCTCCATTTTCGGGAAAAGGTGAGTTCTTGCCCTCCCTTTGATGATTTTGTGTTTTACCTTCAAATCCTTCAAGATTTTCATGAGTTTTCATCTTGTCTTGAAGTTTTTAAGCTTAAATCGAAGTTTGGAAGCTTTGGAGACTGTTTGACTCATCTCCACATTGGGGTTGCTGTCATTCCTAGATCTCTAAGAGGTAAGCCTAGATCCTTGCATCTCTTATGCTTTTAATTAAGTTTCATGAAGGGTTAAGGGGTAAAGATGCATGTTTTGGTTAGATCTAGAGTTATAGGCTTTAGTTGGGGTTTTTGATGAATGTATGCTTATGTGATGCTTTTGTTGTTGTTTGTTGGGGTTTTAGGTTAGTTTTACACCCCTTATGCATGTTGAAGTGAATATGAATGCTTTTGAAGTGTTGGGTTGGGTTTTGGCGAGCTTTGGTGGCTGAGTGTTTGAGGCAGAATAAGGTTCTGCCATTCCGGAGAACCCAGTTTCGGCCGCCGAACCTGCCTGTGGAGGCAGCCTTTGGATGCCTAAACTGCCCCCGAAAGAATGGACTTTCGACTCTGGAGGGGAGTTTCGGCCGCCAAACCTACCCCTGAAGGTTGGTGACTTTCGGATATGTGGAGACCTTCGGCCGCCGAACCTTGCCCCCGAAAGTGCCTGACTTTCGAATCTGTAGGGACCTTCAGCCGCCGAACGTGCCGCCGAAAGTCCTCTGCCCAGCCTTCCTTTGCCTGTTTTCTTTGCATGTTTTATGATGTTTTAGGGGGCTTTCGGGGAGATGTTTAGAGTCCTTATAGAGTATGTTTGGTCCCTCATTTGAGTCCACCTGTGTAGGATTGGACCTGAGAGACCGGAGAGACCAGCAGTGAGTTAGCTACTTCAGAGTCAGTTATGCATCAGCCAGAGGTGAGTTGAACAGAACCCTTTCATTTTTAAAAAGCAATCAAACTTTTAAGCATGTTCATGCATCACGGATACCATATTTATGTACTAGGATGTTGCATTAGAATTCACGAGTATGATGCATTGCATGATTTATTGTTGATGTGGATGGATATTGGATGATCCGCTAGCTCTCAATATGATATGATATGATATGAGATGGAAAGTCCAGGTGTGGCCTGCACTACGCCCCTGGCAATATGTAAGAGAAAGACCAGGTGTGGCCTGCACTACACCCTTGGCACAGTTGGATATGTTATGTTATGTTTAAGAGGAAGTCCTGAGGAGCTCCGTCGAGGGCCGGGCATCTATTGGATTATGTAGAGGGTTATTGGTGACAAGTCCATCATCGATGTGAATTGTTTGTGTTGTGATGCATTTCACGAAAGCATATATTTATTAAACTGTTTTTACTGTTCTGCTCACTAGGCTCTTGTAGCTTACCCCTTTCCCCTAACCCCCAGGTTTGCAGGGTCAGAGATAGTACAAGAAGTCGACAAGGTAGATGGTATATGTTTATGTAATAGAATGGTAGTAGACATGTAATATGTAACGGATTAGATTTGTGCTTTGCCCTAGTTTATGTTTTGTTAATCCCTGTTGTACATGATCTTTATGTAAAAAAATTTTAATGATGAGATATGATGAACCAAGCTTGATGTATGAGATGTTGACCCTACTAGAGCATTTGATGAGGGCTCTGGTATGGGGTTTTTATGTATATAGTTATGATGCATGCACAGGTCAGGTTTTGGTTCGTGAAATGTTCAAAGCTTTTATGAAAATGTATGATCATGTATGAGATTTTATCAGGTACACAGGATGCATAGTTGTAACGACCCAGAAATCCGACCCGTTACCGGCGCTAGGATCCAGATCGGCTTAAGGCCGCCGGGACCCGTAGCAAGCCTACATACCTCCTGTAAACCTGTGGAATCCCATACATAGCAACATATACATGATCTGTAAAAATTTTTCTTTTCTCTTATCCAAGCAAAACCTGTGCATGCACAAAATCATACATAAACCCCACACTGGAGTCCTCATCAAATACTCCAATGGGGTATCATCATCATACATATCAGCTTGGATAATCATGGTCATTAACATCATTACTCATTAAACACTCTGTACATAATGGGGATTCACACATCTCTAGGTCAAGCACTACTATAATCCTCAATACATCATCAAATCATTCATTACATGGTCATAAATACTCATTACATCATGTTCATGTCCACTACTATCTATTACAACATACATGACTTGACTTCACTCTAGCCGACTTCTTGATCTCTCCTGTACCTGCAACTCTGGGGATAAAGGGAGTGGGGTGAGCTACTAGAGCCCAGTGAGCAGAAACTAAAAACATTTGTTTTAATTCCTCCATTTTTAGATATATTATTATTCATTTTATTATTATTATTATCATATAACTTTTTCTTATTCATGCTTTCATGTATGCGCCATAACACAAACATTTCACAACAAGGATGAACTTGTCACCATTTAGCCCCAATCTTTCTTACTTATACATGCCGGGGGCGTAGAGCCGTAGCAGGCACACCCGGACTTCCATAAACAGTCATAGTGTCAGGGGCGTAGAGCCGTAGCAGGCACACCTGGACTCACATAGGCTATCATGACATACAAGGGCTAATGGATCATTCAACATTCATCCACATCAACAACAAAGTATGCAATGCAACATATTCGTGAATTTCTAATGCAAACAACCTAATATTGCATGGCATAATGATGCATGGGTAATGCTTTATGATTCATTCATTTATTCATTTACTTTAAAGCTTAAGGGGTTGTTCCACTCACTTGGTAACTGAAGCTTTAACAACGAACTCTGAACGACTATCTCACAACCGGGGGTCTCGGTTCCTCGGGTCCGAACCTACACAGGTGGACTCAAATGAGGCACCAAACATACATGAACATGACTCTAAAATATTCCCCAAAGACCCCCTAAAACATCCTGAAAACATCACATGAAACATGCAAGAAATGGCTGAACAGGGCACTTTCGGCGGCACTTTCGGCGGCCGAAAGTCCTGGACAGAGACGAAACTCAGGTAGGTTCGGCGGCACCTTTGGCGGCCGAAAGTGCCAGACAGAGACGAAAGTCTCTTTTCGGGGGCAACTTCGGCAGCCGAAAGGCCTGCCTCCCCAGCCATGTTCGGCGGCCGAAAGTACCTTCGGCTGCCGAACCTGGTTTCTGCCAAAGGGCAGAAACTTGGCTCCCTTAGCACATTTCGCCTCCAAACCTTCCAAACATGCATATTGTTCAACCAAAGCATGCATACAAGTTCCTAGGGGCCTCAAACATGCATATACCCCATCTACAACACTTCAATCACACACAATCAAGCTACATTGATCAAAAAGTCATCAAAAACCCATAGGTTTAACATATACCCTAACATGTATTCTACCCTTTAAAACTTCATAAAACTTGTTTAAATCATACATTGAGCTTAAGATCGGCTCTTACCTCTTGAAGATCGAGGGTTGAGGAGATCTAAACTTGGAGATGGGAGAAGTTCCAACTTTTGGTCTCCAAGCTCCAAAACTCGTTCTAAGCTCCAAGATCTTCAAAAACAAAGTTATAAACTTGTAAAGATTAGGGAAAAAGGAAGGAAAAACTCAAGATTGGGGAAGGATGGCGGAATGCTCACCTTGGCCGAAATGGGGAGAAAAAGCTCGCCCATTTTCGGCTAAGGGACCCTTTTATAGTGGCTGGCCAGACCACGTTCGGGGGCCGAATGTGCCTCCGCATCCATGCAAATGTTCGGCGGCCGAACATGAGGTTCGGCGGCCGAACCTTGACTTCCCTCACTCACGCTTTCGGGGGCCTAACGTGCCTCCAAAAACGCATGCATGTTCGGCGGCCGAACCTGGGTTTTCCTCCAAGGACTTTTCATGCAAAAACTCATTTAATTTCTTACTTAAAAACATGAAATACATGAAAACATTTCATAAAATCATAGTTTTACCCTTCTAGAGGTTTCCGACAACCGAGATTCCACCGGACGGTAGGAATCCCGATACCGGAGTCTAGCCGGGTATTACAATAGTAGGCTTGCTATGGGTTCCAATGACCTTAACTAGATCTGAATCCTAGCGCCAGTAGCAGTCCAGTTTTCGGGTCGTTACAGAGTTGGTATCAGAGCCCTAGGTTCATATGATCAGACCTAGAGGGTGTTGGGCTCATAGACGTTATAGAAGGGCAAGCACAATAGGAAAAATCATGTCCACTAGGATAGGATGTAGAGTTCTGTCTTGATGATAATGTGAAATGCCATGACGATATGCATGTGCATTAATGATATGCTATGTATAATGTGGGTTCATGTGTATCCGCATGAGCCGTATGATGCTAAAGTTTATGTGATGTGTAACGACCCGAAAACCGGACCACCACCGGCGTTAGGGTCCAGATCGACTTAAGGTCGCCGGGACCCGTAGCAAGCCTAACATGCAACCTGTATACCTGATAAAATCCCATACATGATCAAACATTTACATAACAAAATTTAAACTTTTCCATATACCAAGCTTGTCTCACACACATAATACCTGAAACATATAAACCCCATACTAGAGCTCTCATCAAATGCTCTAGTTGGGTCAACATCTCTTAAGACGAGCTTGGTTCCACATCAATATCATTAAAACCTTAATAAAAGCAGATAATGTATAAAAGGGATTACAACAGACCATAGAGCCAAGCACAATACTATACTCATATCTTTACATTACATTACACTTTATAACATTTACAAATCATGTCCACACTAAACTATTACATTAACTACCTCTTTACCCTTACTCACTTCCTGATCCGACTCTGACCTGCAAGCCTGGGGGTTAAGGGAGGGGGTGAGCTAAAAAAGCCCAGTGAGCATAACAATAAAACATTATATAAAACATGCTTCATGGAATGCGTCACAACACAATTAATTCACATCACAGATGGACTGACCCAAAATTCCCTCCACTCTGTGCCCGGCCCTCGAAGGAGCTCCTCAGGACTTCTGTTACATACAATAAGCTCTGTGCCCCGCCCTCGGTGGGGCTCCTCAGGACTTTTGTTACATACAATAAAAATCTGAAGGGCTAGTGAGTCGTCCTGTTGTCCATCCACACCCACAATGAATAATGCAATGCGGCATATTCGTGAGTTCTAATGCAATCAACCTATTATATATACATGATGCATGAACATGCTTAAAACATTTGATTTCTTGCAATAAAAGATTAGTTTAGTTCTACTCACCTCTGGCTGACTCTGAACTGACTCTGAAGCAGCTGCCTCACTGCTGGGGTCTTTGGTTCCTCGGGTCCGAACCTACACAGGTGGACTCAAATGAGGGACCAAACATACACTAACATAACTCTAAACGTCTCCCCAAAAACCCCCTAAAACATCACAAAACATTCCTAGAAAACATGCAAAGGAAGGCTGAACAGGGCACTTTCGGCGGCAGGTTTGGCGGCCGAAAGTCCCTTCAGAGCCGGAAGTCATGCACCTTCGGCGGCTAAAGGTTCCTTCCAGATTCGAAACTCATACATGTTCGGCGACACCTTCGGCGGCCGAAACTACCCTCCAGAGCCGAAAGTCCAAACTTTCGGGGGCAAGCTTAGGCGGCCAAACATGCCACCACAGGCAGGATCGGCGGCCGAACATGCCTTCGGCTGCCGAACCTGAGTTCTTCCAGAAATGGCAGAACTCAGCCCTCACATGCATTTGCCTCCCTAAACCTTCCAAACATACATTTAGCTATTCTACAACATGCATAAACTCATTCTCAAGCATATAGGGGCATAAAACTAGTCTAAACCCCAACAAACAACAACATAACATCACATTACATATATTTATCCACAAATCTACATAAACCCTAACATTTTTTACAACTAGCTTAAACATGCATTTCTACCC
Organism: Manihot esculenta; assembly: GCF_001659605.2. Taxonomy (NCBI): domain Eukaryota; kingdom Viridiplantae; phylum Streptophyta; class Magnoliopsida; order Malpighiales; family Euphorbiaceae; genus Manihot; species Manihot esculenta. The sequence continues at coordinate 21,107,826 of NC_035178.2, read as the reverse complement.
CCATAAACCTTCATAAAACTAGTTTAAAACATCAAAGACGATGAGGATCGACGCTTACCTCTTGAAGATCGAGAGAAGGCGTGACCCAAACTTGGAGATTGAGAGGATTTGAGCTCTGGGGTCTCCAAGCTTTTCAACTTCGATTTTGAACTTAAAATCTTCAAAACCAAGACAAAACTTGTTAAAAACTTGAAAGGATTAAAGGAAAACCTCAAAACCAACCATGAAAGGGCATGAATTCACCTTTGCCCGAAAATGGAGAAGAAAACTCGCCCATTTTCGGACATGGGGCCTTTTATAGGTGGCTGGCCATACAACCTTCGGAAGCCAAAGGTGGCTCCAAAACTCCACCAAGTTCGGCGGCCAAACATGAGGTTCGGCGGCCGAACCTGGATTTTCCTCCATGGTATTTTTCTTTCAAAACTCAATTTCTTTCATACTTAAAACCTTGAAAACATGTAAAAACATTTTAGAAAAACATATTCTTACCCTTCTAGAGAGTTCCGACATCCGAGATTCCGCCGGACGATAGGAATTTGAATGCCGGAGTCTAGCCGGGTATTACATTCTCCCCCCCTTAAGAACATTCGTCCTCGAATGTTCAACAAACAAGCATAAACATAACACATAGCAACAAGAAGCACATAAACCTAAAACACATACCTTAAAAGAGATAGGGGTATTACTGGAGCATAGACTCCCGTGTCTCCTAGATACATTCTTCTGTATTATGATGGTTCCAAAGGACTTTCACCATCAGGATTTCCTTGTTCCTTAGCTTTCTGATATGCGTGTCTAGGATCCGCACTGGCTGTTCAACATAGGTGAGATCTCCTAGGATCTCTACATCTGGTTCACTAAGAACCTTACTTGGATCTGACACGAACTTCCGTAGCATGGAAACATGGAAAACCGGATGGATTCTCTCCATGGAAGTAGGTAAGTCCAACTTGTACGATACATTCCCGATCTTTTGCAAGATCTCAAAGGGTCCGATGTATCTTGGAGCTAGCTTACCTTTCTTCCCAAAACGAACCACCCCTTTCATAGGAGACACCTTGAGCAACACCATATCTCCCTCTTGAAACTCTACCTGTCTTCTGCGGACATCTGCATAGCTCTTCTGCTGACTAACAGCAGTTCTGATTCTTTCTCTGATAATGGGCACCACCCTGCTGGTGATCTCAACTAACTCTGGGCCTGCTAAAGCCCGCTCTCCCACTTCTTCCCAGCAAACAAGTGACCTGCACTTCCTTCCATATAAAGCTTCATATGGAGCCATCCCAATGCTAGCATGATAGCTGTTATTGTAGGCAAACTCCACCAAAGGTAGATGTTGCCTCCAAGAACCGCCAAAATCTAGCACACACATTCTGAGCATATCTTCTATCTGGATGGTCCTCTCTGATTGTCCGTCCGTCTGAGGATGGAAAGCAGTGCTGAAGTCTAACCTGGTACCCATAGCATTCTGCAGACTCCGTTAAAACTTGGAGGTGAACTGGGGTCCCCTATCTGACACTATTGATATTGGAGCCCCATGCAACCTTACTACCTCTTCCACATATACTTGTGCCAATTTGTCCACATAATAGTTGTTCCTGACAGGGACAAAGTGAGCAGATTTGGTCAGTCTGTCCACAACCACCCATATGGAGTCTAGTCTATTGGACGTTGCCGGTAACCCCACCACGAAATCCATAGCTATATTCTCCCATTTTCACTCTGGAATCGGTAGTGGGTAAGCATTCCAGCCGGCTTCTGATGTTCTAGCTTCACCCTTTGACATACCTCGCAGGCGGACACAAACTGTGCCACCTCTCTTTTCATAGTTGGCCACCAATAGACTCTTTTCAGATCCTGGTACATTTTGGTAGCTCCAGGGTGAATGCTGTATCTAGCATTATGAGCTTGCCTTATAATGTCTCCCTTCATACCCATATTATCTAGTACACACAATCTGTTCCCATAGCGGAGGATCCCTTTGCTATCAAATCTGAACTCATCATTCTTGCCTGACTGAACAGTCCTGGCAATTTTCACTAACTCAGGGTCCTCATGCTGTTTCTGGGCCACCTACTCCAGAAACACGGGCGTCACTCTCATCTAAGCTATCAAAGCACCTGTACCAGACAACTCCAACTGCAACCCTTCATTGATGAGCTTGTAAAACTCTCTCACCACTGGTCTTCTCTTTGCTGTAATATGGGATAGACTGCCAAGTGATTTCCGGCTAAGGGCATCTGCCATAACATTTGCCTTACCCGGATGGTACTGGATCTTACAATCATAGTCACTAAGCAGTTCTACCCATCTTCTCTGCCTCAAGTTCAACTCTCTCTAACTCAAGATGTACTGCAAACTTTTATGATCAGTAAAGATCTCACATTTTACCCCATAGAGGTAATGCCTCCACATCTTGAGTGCAAAGATCACTGCTGCCATCTCTAGGTCATGTGTAGGATAATTCAACTCATGCTTCTTCAGCTGTCTAGAAGCATAAGCAATCACCCTCTCATTTTGCATTAACACACAACCCAGTCCCACACGGGACGCATCACAGAACACTGTGAAGTCTTCATTACTGGTAGGCAGAGCTAACACCGGTGCTGACGTCAACCTTTTCTTTAGCTCTTCAAAACTTTCTTCACATTGATCACACCACACAAACCTCTGATTCTTCTTAGTTAATCTGGTCATAGGCGATTTTTGAGAAGTCCTATACGAACCTCCTATAGCAACCTGCCAAACCTAAGAAGCTTTTTATCTCAGTCACTGTAGTGGGTCTAGGCCAGTTAGCTACCGCTTCCACCTTCTTGGGGTCCACTTCAATCCCCTGTTCTGACACTACATGCCCCAAGAGTGAAATGCTCCTCAACCAGAATTCACATTTGGAGAACTTGGCATACAAGCCATGTTCCCTCAAGGTCTGCAAAACTGTCCTCAGATGATGGGCATGCTCCTCTGCGTTTCTGGAATACACTAAGATATCATCGATGAAGACAATAACGAAGTGATCCAGATACTGACTGAAAACTCTGTTCATGAGGTCCATGAATGCTGCAGGGGCATTGGTTAGCCCGAACGGCATCACTAGGAACTCATAGTGCCCATATCAGGTCCTGAACGCCATCTTCGGCATGTCTTCTTCTCTTATTCTCAACTGATGATACTCGGACCTCAGATCTATCTTAGAGAAACAACCCGCTCCTGCTAGCTGGTCGAATAGATCGTCGATCCTAGGTAGAGGGTACTTGTTCTTCGTAGTGACTTTATTCAACTGTCTGTAGTCGATACAAAGTCTGAGGGATCCATCCTTCTTTCTCACAAACAGCACTGGGGCACCCCAGGGTGAGGTACTCGGTCGGATGAAACCCTTGTCTACTAGCTCTTGCAACTGTTCCTTTAGCTCCTTCAACTCTGCTGGCGCAATCCTGTAGGGAGGGATAGAGCATGGTCTGGTTCCAGGCATCAATTCTATTTCAAACTCTATCTCCCTAGCAGGTGGTAGTCTTGGAAGCTCGTTTGGGAAGACATCCTGAAACTCTCTAACCATGGGCATCGAGGCGGGCTTCCTGACCTGACTATCTAACTCTCTCACATGAGCTAGAAACCCCTGACAACCCCTCCTGAGCAACTTACGAACCTGTAGGGCTAAGATCAGACCTCTAGGCATACCCCTCCTGTCTCCTCTGAAGACGACCTCTGACCCATCCTGACCTCTGAACCTGACTACCTTGTCTCTGCAGTCCAAGGTAGCACTATGGGTAGATAGCCAATCCATCCCTAGAATGACGTCAAAATCTGTCAAGTCTAGAACCTTAAGGTCGGCTGGAAGGCATCTATCCTCAACAAACACAGGACTATACTGGCAGACTGACTCTGTCACTGATGGATCACACTTGGGTCCACTGACCCAGAGGGGACACTCTAACCCAGAGACTAACAAACCCAACCTCTCTACAGCTCTCGGAGCAACAAACGAGTGAGATGCACCAGGGTCCATTAATGCATACACGTCTGAACAACCAATGATGAGATTACCTGACACCACGGTGTTTGACGTGTTTACCTCCTGTTGTGTCATAGTGAAGATCTGAGCTGGAGCTGATGGACCTTCACCCCGGGAACTTGCTGAAGAAGAGGCTGCCCCTCTCTCTCTGCCTCTGGCACTGCCCTGAGTCATGGCTGGAGCTACTGGCTGGGCCAGACTGCCAGAAGCTGTCTGCTGGGACTACGCCATAACCGCTGCTCTAGGACACTCCCGTGCTATGTGTCCCTCCTGACCACATCTGTAGCATGCTGATGTCCCAAACCGACAAACTCCCTTGTGCGGCTTCCCACACCTCATGCACTCTGAACTCTCTGCACTTGAGCTCGAGCCACCACCTAAACCCAGACCGGACTTCAATCGATTCCAGAACTTGTTCTTCTTCAGCTTCTTAGAGCCTCTGTCCCACTTTTTGCTGCCTGAAGCTGCTGCACTCACAGAAGAGGGATCTAGCTTTCCTCTGCCTAGGGTTTTGGAACCCGAAGACTGTGCCCCTGTCTGCTTAAATGACCCATCAATAATGGCACTAGCCTCCATTTTCCGTGCTGCATCAATAATAGAGTGGAAGCTCTCCCTTTCTGCTGCAAGAATCAAAGAGGAATACCTAGAGTGGAGCCTCATGGTATACCTCTTTGCTTTCTTCTGATCTGCATCATAAGCTTGTCCCACACGCGGCAACAGCTCTAAGAATTTGTCTGTGTATTCATCAACACTCATTTCCTCTGTCTGCCTCAACTGCTCAAATTCAATCATCTTCAATTCCCTGGAGCTATCAGGGAAAGCCAATCCTGCAAATTCATTTGCAAATTCCTCTCAGGATAGACTATCTACCCTCGGGTCCATATAGTTCTTGAACCATTCTTTTGCCTTCTTACACTTTAGTGTGAACCCTGCCATCTTAATGGCCCTACTATCATTCGCCCCCAAATCATCTGTTATCATTTTCACCATTCTGAGGTACTTAAACGGATCATCACCTGATTCATACTTGGAAGCATCTAGCTTTAGGTAGTCTGTCATTTTCACTTTGCTCCCCGCAGATGAGCTAGGCTTAGGTGTTTGGGCTATTGGGGCTACTGGTTCTGTGGGTGGAGGAGGAGGTGCAGCATTCCCTGAGATAGGGTTTGTTGTGCTTGGGTAGAAAGGTGAGGGTGGATACATTGGGTACTGTGGGTATGGTGGGTAAAAAGGTGGATAAGGCATGTAGGAAGGGTATGGGTTAAAACCGGAGTAATCCGATGTACCCCCCATCGGATACCCTAGGCCCTATGGAAAGGATGGATATTGGGGTGGATAACCAAACCCCGAGGCCTGAGCGACTCCCTGTGACTCCCCTATACCCTCTTCAGACATGCTTACATCCAGATCCCCATCCCTTCTCTGATCCTCTTCCATAGCTTCCCTCACATCTGAAGACCTCCTACCCTGATCTGATCCTCTCCTGCTGCTTGCATCAAAAGACCTTCTAGGGTCCCTTGATGTTCTTTCTCTACCTGTTCTACATGACATTGCCCTTGGCAATGCAGGGGGACGGGCATCCATACCCTTATTTTCTGGTGGTACTCCAGTCAATCGTGCAGATCGACGAGTGCCTCTCATTCTGTTTTCTGAAACACAATATATACACATAAACATTAGCATCATTTGGTTCATGTGGAAACACATGACCCCACACATACATAGTATATCATTAATGCACATGCATAAAATCATGGCATTCCACATCATCATTCAAGATAGGACTCCACATCCTATCCTAGTGGACATGATTTTCTTCCTAGTGTGCTTGCCTTTCTATGACCTCTATGAGCCCGACACTCTCTAGGTCCGACCATATGAACCTAGGGCTCTGATACCACTCTGTAACGACCCGAAAACTGGACCGCTACCGGCGCTAGGGTCCAAATCGACTTAAGGTCGCCGGGACCGGTAGCAAGCCTAACATGCAACCTGTATACCTAATAAAATCCCATACATGATCAAACATTTACATAACAAAATTTAAACTTTTCCATATACCAAGCCTGTCTCACATACATAATACCTGAAACATATAAACCCCATACTAGAGCCCTCATCAAATGCTCTAGTTGGGTCAACATCTCTTAAGACGAGCTTGGTTCCACATCAATATCATTAAAACCTTAATAAAAACAGATCATATATAAAAGGGATTACAACAGACCATAGGGCCAACCACAATACTATACTCATATCTTTACATTACATTACACTTTATAACATTTACAAATCATGTCCACACTAAACTATTACATTAACTACCTCTTTACCCTTGCTCACTTCCTGATCCGACTCTGACCTGCAAGCTTGGGGGTTAAGGGAGGGGGTGAGCTAAAAAAGCCTAGTGAGCAGAACAATAAAACATTATATAAAACATGCTTCATGGAATGCGTCACAACACAATTAATTCACATCACGGATGGACTGACCCAAAATTCCCTCCACTCTGTGCCCAGCCCTCGAAGGAGCTCTTCAGGGCTTCTGTTACATACAATAAGCTCTGTGCCTGGCCCTCGGTGGGGCTCCTCAGGACTTCTGTTACATACAATAACAATCTGGAGGGCTAGTGAGTCGTCTTGTTGTCCATCCACACCCACAATGAATAATGCAATGCGGCATATTCGTGAGTTCTAATGCAATCAACCTATTATATATACATGATGCATGAACATGCTTAAAACATTTGATTTCTTGCAATAAAAGATTAGTTTAGTTCTACTCACCTCTGGCTGACTCTGAACTGACTCTGAAGCAGCTGCCTCACTGCTGGGGTCCTCGGTTCCTCGGGTCCAAACCTACACAGGTGGACTCAAATGAGGGACCAAACATACACTAACATAACTCTAAACATCTCCCCAAAAACCCCCTAAAACATCACAAAACATTCCTAGAAAACATGCAAAGGAAGGCTGAACAGGGCACTTTCGGCAGTAGGTTCGGCGGCCAAAAGTCCTTCCAGAGCCGAAAGTCATGCACCTTCGGCGGCCGAAGGTTCCTTTCAGATCCGAAACTCATGCATGTTCGGCAGCACCTTCAGCGGCCGAAATTGCCCTCCAGAGCCAAAAGTCCAAACTTTCGGGGGCAAACTTAGGCGGCCAAACATGCCACCACAGGCAGGTTCGGTGGCCGAACATGCCTTCGGCTGCCGAACCTGAGTTCTTCCAGAAATGGCAGAACTCAGCCCTCACATTCACATATGCCTCCCTAAACCTTCCAAACATACATTTAGCTATTCTACAATATGCATAAACTCATTCTCAAGCATATAGGGACATAAAACTAGCCTAAACCCCAACAAACAACAACATAACATCACATTACATACATTTATCCACAAATCTACATAAGCCCTAACATTTTTTACAACTAGCTTAAACATGCATTTCTACCCCATAAACCTTCATAAAACTAGTTTAAAACATTAAAGACGATGAGGATTGACGCTTACCTCTTGAAGATCGAGAGAAGGCGTGACCCAAACTTGGAGATTGAGAGGATTTGAGCTCTAGGGTCTCCAAGCTTTTTCAACTTCGATTTTGAACTTAAAATCTTCAAAACCAAGACAAAACTTGTTAAAAACTTGAAAGGATTAAAGGAAAACCTCAAAACCAATCATGAAAGGGCATGAATTCACCTTTGCTCAAAAATGGAGGAGAAAACTCGCCTATTTTCGGACATGGAGCCTTTTATAGGTGGCTGGCCAAACCACCTTCGGAAGCCAAAGGTGGCTCCAAAACTCCACCAAGTTCGGCGGCCGAACATGACGTTCGGCTGCCGAACCTGGATTTTCCTCCATGGTGTTTTTCTTTCAAAACTCAATTTCTTTCATACTTAAAACCTTGAAAACATGTAAAAACATTTTAGAAAAACATATTCTTACCCTTCTAGAGAGTTTCGACATCCAAGATTCCGTCGGACGGTAGGAATTATGATGCCGGAGTCTAACTGGATATTACATGATGTATGTTGTTTTTCAGAAAATAGAATGCGAGGCACTCGTCGATCTACGAGATTGACTGGAGTTATGCCTGAGAATGAGGGCATGGATGCCCTACCCCCTACTCTCCCAAGAGCAAGGTCTAGTAGGACCAGCAGAGGGGAATCATCAAGGGACCCTATAAGGTCTTTTGATGTAAATAGGAGGAGAACCGATTCGGGAAGGATGTCGGCGGATGTAAGGGAAACAGAGGAAGATGATCAGAGGAGGGATGGCAGTTTAGGTGTAAGTATGTCAGAGGAAGGTATGGGAGAATCTCAAGGAGGCGCTCAGGCCTCAGGTTATGCTTATCCACCCTAATATCGACCCTATCCACAGGGACCAGGGTATCCGATGGGAGGTACATCGGATTTCTCCAGCTATAACCCATATTCCTCCTTCATGCCCTACCCTCCCTACTACCCACTATATCCACCCTACCCTATGTTTTCACCCCCACCTTTTTACCAAAGTATAGCAAACCCTAACCTAGGGAATGCTGCACCCCCTCCTCCCCCAGCAGAACTAGTTGTGAAGATGATTGATTATCTGAAGTTGGATGCTCCCAAGTTCAAAACAGGTGATGATCCATTTGAGTATCTCAAGACGGTGAAGATGATAACAGATGAGCTAGGAGCAAGTGATAGTAGAGCCATTCAGATGGCGGGGTTCACATTAAAATGCAAGAAAGCACGGGAGTGGTTTAAAAATTATGTGGACCGAAGGCTGGATAGCCTATCCTGGTAGGAGTTTGCCAATGAGTTTGCTAGATGGGCTTTTCCAGACAGTTCAAGGGAGCTTAAAGTGATAGAGTTTGAGCAGCCGAGGCAGACGGAGGACATGAGTGTCGATGAGTACACAGACAAATTTCTGGAGTTGCTGCAGTTTGTGGGTCAAGCGTATGATACTGATAAGAAGAAAGCTAGGAGGTATACCATAAGACTTCACTCTAGGTATTCCTCCCTGATTTTAGCAGCAGAGAGGGAGAGTTTCCACACCATTGTGGATGCAGCTAGGAAGATGGAGGCTAGTGCCATTATTTAGGGATCAGTAAAACAGTAGGTGGCACAGTCCTCGGGTTCCAAAACCCCGGGGACAGGGAATATTGATCTCTCCTCTCTGAGCGAGGTTGCCACGAAGGGTAAAAAGTGGGACAGAGGCCTCAAAAAATCAAAGAAGAACAAGTTCTGGAACCGGTTGAAGTTTGGTCTGGGAATGGGTGGTGGTTCGAGCTCTAGTTCGTATAGCTCCGGGTGCATGAGGTCAGGTAAGCCGCACAAAGGGGTTTGTCGGTTTAGGACTACAGCCTATTTTAGATATGGACAGGAGGGGCACATGGCACGTGAGTGTCCCAATGCAGCCAGGATAGCACAGTCCCAGCAGACAGCTCCTGGCAGTGTAGCTCAGCCAGCAGCTCCAACCATGTGTCAGGGCAGAGGCCAAGGTAGAGGGAGATGGACAGCCTCTTCTTCAGCAGGTTCCCGAGGGGAAGGTCCATCAGCTTCAGCACGGATCTTGACCATGACTCAGCAGGAGGCTAACACGTCAAACACCGTGGTGTCAGGTAATCTCATCATTGGATGTTCTGATGTGTATGCTCTTATGGACCCTGGTGCTTCTCATTCTTTTATTGCTCCGAGAGCCATAGAGAGGTTGGGTTTGATAGCTTCTGGGTTAGAGTGTCCTCTTTGGGTCAGTGGGTACAAGTGTGATTGATAGAGCATATTTTAGTCCATTTTATCATTATGTTCTTGATGTTTATTTGCATCTTTTCTGCTTGATTTTGTGGTTTTAATCATGTTTTACAGATATTAGGTGTAAAGAGACAATCCGGAGAAAATGCTCTTAAAACTGCCAAAAAGTGTCAAATATGGAAAGTGCCAAAAAAGGAAAGTTTTCAAAGAAGAAAAGTTTTCAAAAAAGGAAAGTTTTCAAATAAGGAAAGTGCAGAAGCAAAAGTAAATAAGGAAAGCTCAGTCAGAAGATTATTTGAAATTCAAATTGCAGATCTCTCTTTCTTTGTTCAAAGATGTGCACACACTGCAGCAGTCATATCTTCCTATTTAGACAGCAAGATCTCAAGAAGACGCACTTGCCTCCTCAGCATTCAGCATTCAAAATTCAAACGAAGGCCCCACCTAAAAAGGAAAGACTAGACAGATTCACTTTCCCTTCTGCATTCAATGATCGCGCGCCCACCTGCCTCCTGAAAGCCAATCCGCGCGCCACTTTCCCTTTGAAGAAGATGTGCACATTTCTTTCCTTCCAAATAATTTTGCAATGTGAATCTTTCCTTTTCAGACACAACTTGGGCAGCAAGTACCTCTAGGGCAGCACTTTCAACTATAAAAAGACACATAAGGAGCCTCCCTATGCTTTTTCAAACCCCCCTTGGAGACACCTATGGGATTCACATCTCTTCTTCTACCTTTCTTCTTTTCTTTTATTTTTGGTTTTTGTTTTAGCCGTGAGAGGCTGAAATCTTTTATTCTAGTTGAAGATTAGGTGATGCTTTAGTTGTTTTATGGATTGGGAGACTTGATCAAATATTGTTTATCTTTTGTTATTTAGTATTCATACAATCTCATGCTTAATTCCATTGTTGCTTTGTTGTTTTGATCAATATGGCCAATTGATTCTTGATTGCAAGGTAATAATATGTTAGTTTGGGTGATTTAAGTCCGTAATTGCTTGGATTATTCAAACATATGAACACTTGGTGTAAAAACCAAGGAAATTGTATGATCTAGCAACATCTCATGCATTTGAGTAGTTAGGATTGGATCTCTCTCTTTCTTCATGCAATTAACAATTGTTTGATGCCTAAGGCCCAAGGACATTCCTTGGCGATTTGTTAATTAGTAATTAATTAGAGGACGTTCCCTAATTGGTTTAATCATAAGGAGAGACATGGTGGTGAGAAGCATCTTCCATCTCCATAACTAATCTATTGAATCAATGAAAAGAAACTAAGTGTCAATGATCAATCCCAACAACTGAAGTGGATCCAACTCTTCAACTAGAGTTTTCTTATTATTTATTTCTCTTTTATTTTATTATTCACTTATTTTAATTGCTTTCAGTAGTTTGTTAATCAAATCAATCTCAAACCCCCCATTTTACTTTTGCTGCAATTTATTTTTATTTTGCTTTCAGTTTATTTCTTTTTCAGTTTATTTTTGTTTCAGTTTATTTTATTAGTCTTGATAAGGAAAATAGGTAAGTTCTCAATTCCCTGTGGATTCGATCCTTTCATCACTATCTGCAATTGTAAATTGTTGATAACTAGAGAGGTTATTTTTGACCGGCTTCGACAATCGTGAGTCAGTGATCCATCTGCGGCAGAGTCAGTCTGCCGGTTCAGTCCAGTTTTTGTTGAGGGTAGATGCCTTCCAGCTGACCTTGTGGTTCTAGATTTGACCGATTTTGACGTCATTCTAGGGATGGATTGGCTCTCTACTCATGGTGCTACCTTGGACTGCAGAGACAAGGTAGTCAGGTTCAGAGATCAGGATGGGTCAGAGGTAATCTTCAGAGGGGACAGAGTAGGGATGCCTAGAGGTTTGATATCAGCCCTTCAGGCTCGTAGGTTGCTTAGGAAGGATTGTCAGGGGTTTCTTGCTCATGTCAGAGAGCTTAACAGTTAGGTTAGGGAACTAGCCTCAGTGCTCGTAGTTAGAGAGTTCCTAGATGTTTTTCCAGACGAGCTGCCAGGTTTACCACCTACTAGGGAGATAGAGTTTGAAATTTAAGTGATGCCAGGAATGAGACCCATCTCTATTCCTCCCTACATGATGGCACCTGCAGAGTTAAAAGAGTTGAAAGAGCAGTTGCAAGAGTTGGTAGATAAGGGTTTCATCCGACCTAGTACCTCACCTTGGGGTGCTCCGGTCCTGTTTGTGAAAAAGAAGGATGGATGCTTGAGACTTTGTATCGACTACAGGCAGTTGAACAAAGTCACTACCAAGAACAAATATCCGCTACCCAGGATTGATGATCTATTTGACCAGCTAGCAGGAGCCGGTTGTTTTTCCAAGATAGATTTGAGATCCGAGTACTACCAGCTGAGGGTCAGAGAAGAGGATGTGCTGAAGACAGCTTTCAGGACCAGATATGGGCATTATGAGTTCCTAGTGATGCCATTCGGGCTGACAAATGCCCCTGCAGGATTCATGGATCTCATGAACAGAGTTTTTAGTCAGTTTCTGGATCACTTCGTTATTGTCTTCATTGACGATATCTTAGTGTATTCCATAAATGCAGAGGAGCATGCCCATCATCTGAGGACAGTGTTGCAGACCCTAAGAGAACACGACTTGTATGCCAAGTTCTCCAAGTGTGAATTCTGGTTGAGGAGCATTTCCTTCTTAAGGCATATGGTGTCAAAAAAGGGAATCGAGGTGGACCCTAAGAAAGTAGAAGCTGTAGCTAACTGGCCTAAACCCACTACGGTAACAGAAATCAAAAGTTTTTTGGGTTTGGCAAGTTACTACAAGAGATTCGTGTAGGACTTCTCCATAATTGTAGCTCCTATGACCAGGCTGACAAAAAAGAATCAAAAGTTCGTTTGGTCAGAACAGTGTGAGGAAAGCTTTGAAGAGCTGAAGAGAAGGTTGACGTCAGCACCGGTGTTAGCTCTGCCTATGAGTAATGAAGACTTCACGGTGTTTTGTGATGCATCCCGAGTGGGACTAGGTTGTGTGTTGATGCAGAATGAGAGGGTAATTGCTTATGCTTCTAGGCAGCTCAAGAAGCATGAGTTGAATTACCCCACACATGATCTAGAGATGGCAGCCGTGATCTTTGCACTCAAGATGTGGAGGCATTACCTATATGGGGTAAAATGTGAGATCTTTACAGATCATAAAAGTTTGCAGTACATCTTGAGTCAGAAGGAATTGAACCTGAGGCAGAGAAGATGGGTAGAACTGCTTAGTGACTATGATTGCAAGATCCAATACCATCCGGGGAAGGCTAATGTTGTAGCAGATGCCCTCAGCCGGAAATCACTTGGCAGTCTATCCCATATTACATCAGAGAGAAGACCGATGGTGAGGGAATTCTACAAGCTCATCAATGAGGGTTTACAGCTAGAGTTGTCTGGTATAGGTGCACTAGTGGCTCAGATGAGAGTGACACTCGTGTTTCTGGAGCAAGTGGCGCAGAAACAGCATGAGGACCCTGAGTTAGTGAAGATTGCCGGGACTGTTCAGTTAGGCAAGAACGAGAAGTTTAGTTTTAACAACAAAGGGATCCTCCGTTATGGGAACAGGTTATGTGTACCAGATGATGTGAGTCTGAAGGGAGACATTATGAGAGAAGCTCATAATGCAAGGTATAGCGTTCACCCTGGAGTCACCAAGATGTATCAGGATCTGAAGAGGGTTTATTGGTGGCCAGCTATGAAGAGGGAAGTGGCACAGTTTGTGTCCGCTTGTGAGATCTTTCAAAGGGTGAAGCTAGGGCATCAGAAGCCAGCTGGGATGCTCAACCCACTACCGATTCCAGAGTGGAAATGGGAAAATGTAGCGATGGACTTCGTAGTGGGGTTACCAGCCACGTCCAACAGGCTAGACTCGATATGGGTAATAGTGGACAGATTAACCAAATCTGCTCACTTCATTCCTGTCAGGAGTGGGTACACAGTGGACAAGCTGGCACAGGTTTATGTGGAGGAGATCGCCAGGCTTCATGGGGCTCCAGTTTCAATTGTGTCATATAGGGGACCCCAATTCACCTCCAGGTTTTGGCGTAGTCTGTAGAATGCTATGGGCACAAGGTTAGACTTTAGCACTGTCTTTCATCCACAGACTGACGGACAGTCAGAGAGGACCATCCAAACCATAGAAGACATGTTGAGAATGTGTACGCTAGATTTTGGTGGTTCTTGGAGGCAACATCTACCGTTGGTGGAGTTTGCTTATAATAACAGCTATCATGCTGGCATAGGGATGGCTCCTTATGAAGCTCTATACGGAAGGAAGTGCAGGTCACCTGTCTGCTGGGAAGAAGTGGGAGAAAGGGCTCTAGCAGGGCCAGAGTTAGTTGAGATCACCAGCAGGGTGGTGCCCATTATCAGAGAAAGAATCAGGACAGCGGTGAGCAGGCAAAAGAGTTATGCAGATGTCTACAAGAAGCATATAGAGTTCCAGGAGGGAGATATGGTATTGCTCAAGGTGTCTCCTATGAAAGGGATGATTCATTTTGGGAAGAAAGGTAAGCTAGCCCCACGGTACATCGGACCCTTTGAGATCTTGAAGAAGATTGGGAATGTATCGTACAAGCTAGACCTACCTACTTCTATGGAGAGGGTCCATCCAGTTTTCCATATTTCTATGTTACGGAAGTTCATGTCAGATCCGAACAAGGTTCTTAATGAGCCTGATGTAGAGATCCTAGGAGATCTCACCTATGTTGAGCAGCCAGTGTGGATCCTAAACACGCAGATAAGGAAGCTAAGGAACAAGGAAATCGCGATGGTGAAAGTTCTTTGGAATCACCACAACATGGAAGAGTGCACCTGGGAGACCCGGGAGTCCATGCTCTAGCAATACCCTTATCTCTTTTAAGGTTAGTGTTTTATGTTTTTGTGCTTATGTTATGTTTAGGTATGCTTGTGGAACATTCGGGGATGAATGTTCTTAAGGGGGGAAGAATGTAACACCCGGCTAAGATCCGACATCGGAATTCCAACCTTCCGGCGGAATCTCCGTTGGAATCCAGAATCTCGAGGTCGGAATCCCTTAGAAGGGTGAAAATAAAGGTTTTCTAAAATGTTTTTACATGTTTTTAAGGTTTTAATAAATAAATAATTGAGTTTTGAAAGAAAATGCCTTAGTGGGAAAAGCCCAAGTTCGGCCGCCGAACATGGTTCTAATGCAGAAGCTCTTTCGGCCCCCAAAGGTGGTCTGGCCAGCCACCTATAAGAGGCCCTCAGTCCGAAAATGGGCGAGTTTTTCTCTCCATTTTCGGGCAAAGGTGAGTTCTTGCCCTCCCTTTGATGATTTTGTGTTTTTCCTTCAAATCCTTCAAGATTTTCATGAGTCTTCATCTTGTCTTGAAGTTTTTAAGCTTAAATCGAAGTTTGAAAGCTTTGGAGACCGTTTGACTCATCTCCATGTTGGGGTTGCTGTCATTCCTAGATCTCCAAGAGGTAAGCCTAGATCCTTGCCTCTCTTATGCTTTTAATTAAGTTTTATGAAGGGTTAAGGGGTAAAGATGCATGTTTTGGTTAGATCTAGAGTTATAGGCTTGAGTTGGGGTTTTTGATAAATGTATGCTTATGTGATGCTTTTGTTGTTGTTTGTTGGGTTTTTAGGTTAGTTTTACACCCCTTATGCATGTTGAAGTGAATATGAATGCTTTTGAAGTGTTGGGTTGGGTTTTGGTGAGCTTTGGTGGCTGAGTGTTTGAGGCAGAATCGGGTTCTGCCATTCTGGAGAACCCAGGTTCGGCCGCCGAACCTGCCTGTGGAGGCAGCCTTTGGCGGCCTAAACTGCCCCAGAAAGAATGGACTTTCGGCTCTGGAGGGGAGTTTCGGCCGCCAAACCTACCCCCGAAGGTTGGTGACTTTCGGATCTGTGGAGACCTTCGGCCGCCAAACCTTGCCCCCGAAAGTGCCTGACTTTCGGATCTGTAGGGATCTTCGGCCGCCGAACCTATCACCGAAAGTCCTCTGCCCAGCCTTCCTTTGCCTGTTTTCAATGCATGTTTTATGATGTTTTAGAGGGTTTTCAAGGAGATGTTTAGAGTCTTTATAGAGTATGTTTGGTGATAAAGCATATTTTAGTCCATTTTATCATTATGTTCTTGATGTTTATTTGCATCTTTTCTACTTAATTTTGTGGTTTTAATCATGTTTTGCAGATATTAGGTGTAAGGAGACAATCTGGAGAAAATGCTCTTAAAACAGCAAAAAAGTATCAAATATGGAAAGTGCCAAAAAAGGAAAATTTTCAAATAAGGAAAGTTTTCAGAAAAGGAAAGTTTTCAATAAGGAAAGTGCAGAAGCAAAAGCAAATAAGGAAAGCTCAGTCAGAAGACTATTTGAAATTCAAATCACAGATCTTTCTTTCCTTGTTCAAAGATGTGCACACATTGCAGCAGTCATATCTTCCTATTTAGGCAGCAAGATTTCATGAAGACGCACTTGCCTCTTCTGCGTTCAGCATTCAAAATTCAAACGAAAGATCCACCTAAAAAGGAAAGACTGGACAGATTCACTTTCCCTTTTGCACATGTATGCTGCACGCCCACCTTCCCTCTGAAGAGCATCCGCGCGCCTCCTTCCTTCTGAAGCCCTTGCAATGCGATTCTTTCCTTTTCGAATGTAACTTGGGCAGCAAGTACCTCTTGGGCAACACCTTGAAGACACTTGGGCAGCAAGTAAAATCTTGGACAGCACACTCTTACCTTTTGAAGCCATTCCGCGCACCACTTCCCATCTGAAGAGCAAGCGCATGCCTCTTTCCTTCTAAATAATTTTGAAACGCGAATCTTTCCTTTTCTGACTCAACTTGCGCAGCATGTACCTCTAGGGCAGCAAGGTCAGCATCTAAAACCTATTTAAAGACTCCTTAAAGGCCAGCCGATCCTCTCTCCACGTTTTGCAACACCATCTGCGCAAGCCTCTCATCCGGCTCCATCTTCTCTTCATCTTCTTCTTCCTTTCTTTATTTTTTGATTTTTGGTTCAGCCATGAGTGGCTGAAACCTTTTATTCTAGTTGAAAATTGATTGAAACTAAGGTTGATTTATGGATTGTGAGATCTGAACACATATTGTTTGTCTTTTGGTTATTCAATATTTGTGCAATTTCATGCTTGATTCCATTATTGCTTTGTTATTATGATCAAATTTGCCACTTGATTCTTGATTGCAAGGTAATTAATTGTTGGTTTGGATAATTTTAAGTCCGTAATTGCTTGAATTGTTCAAACATAAGAACGCTTGGTGTAACAACTAAGGAATTGTATGATCTAGCAACATCTCATGTGTTTGAGTAGTTAGGATTGGATCTCTCTCTTTCTTCATGCAATTAACAATTGTTTGATGCCTAAGGCCCAAGGACATTCCTTGGCAATTTGTTAATTAGTAATTAATTAGAGGACTATAACGACCCCAAAATGGACCGTCACCGGCGCTAGGATTCAGATCGGCTTAAGGCCGCCAGAACCCGTAGCAAGCCTGCTATACTCTCTGAATATCTGTAAACAATCATACATGGTCATACATTTTATGTGAAAATAAAAACTCTTTTCTGAACCAAGGCTTAACCTGTGCATGCACTATCTCGGTACTCTGTACTCTGTACTCTGTACTCTGTATCCCTGACTAGAGCTTGCTCTAGATGGGTTAATTCATACCTGTTAAGCCTGGTTTTTCACATGCTCTATAAACCAGTTATACATATAAACAGACCATGTATACAACAGATTTACAACACAAACATAACTAAGTCAAGCACAATTCTAACTTTATACACAACTGTTACATCTCTTTATTATTACATGTCCACGCTACGCTATTACAAATCTCTTTACTCTTTCTGTACTCTGCTGATCTGCCCTGTACACTGTATACTGAACCTACAAAACTGGGGTTAAGGGAGTGGGATGAGCTCTATAGCCGAGTGAGTAGAACAGTAAAACAAGTCATTACCACATGCTCTGATGAAATGCATCAAACCACAGACAATCCACATCAAGGGTAAACCTGTCACCATATAGTCCCGGTAACTCTGCCGTGCCAGGGCGTAGAATCGAGCACCTGGTCTTCCTTTCATATAGGTATATGTGTATATAACACCTCTGTACTTACCATTGCCAGGGCGTAGTCAAAGGCTCCTGGACTTTGCTATACTTGCCAGGGCATAGTCAAAGGCTCCTGGACTTCTCTATACCTGCCAGGGCGTAGTCAAAGGCTCCTGGACTTCTCTCAGAGACTATTGGATCATTCAGCATTCACCCACATCAATAAATAACTATGCAATGCAACATATTCGTGGATTCTAATGCAAACAAACTACTGTATACTCATGATGCATGAATTATGCTAAAAGCATTTTATTTCTCAATGAAAAGCATTAAGTTTAGTTCCACTCACCTCTGGCTAGCTGGACTGACTCTGCAGGCTCTGAAAACTCTGAAGCAGTACTCACTGCTGCTCTCTCTAGTTCCTCTGGTCTGTCCCTATACAGATGGACTCAAATGAGGGACCAAACTAGCTTATGAATAACTCTATTAACCTCCCTAAGAATCCCCTTAAACTCACTCAACTATCCATGCAAAGCATGCAAGAGAAGGCTGGACAGAACACTTTCGGCGACAGGTTCGGCGGCCGAAAGTCCTCTCCAGAGACTAAACTCATGCACCTTCGGCGGCCGAATCTCTACTTTCGGCAGCCGAACACTTTCGGGGGCAATTTCGGAGGCTAAAAGGCACTCCAGAGACGAAAGTCTCTAACCTTCGGCGGCACCTTCAGCGGCCGAACTCCCCTCCAGAGCCGAAAGTCCAAAAGCTCGGGGGCAAGCTTGGGCAGCCGAAGCCACCTCCTCATGGGTTCGGCGGCCGAACCTAAGTTCATCTGCAAGGCAGAAACTTGCTCTGCCTCTCGCCAAAAGCACCAAAACTCTCTCAAACTCCAACACCTCAATTCCTCAACTTGCATACACCCAAGTATATGCTCAAAGGGGTCAAAAACTACCTTAAAACCCCAACAACACAAACACATAACACATAAACAAGCTTTTCTCACACAAATCACCAAAAACTCTCCTTTAATCCTATTCATGCAACTCTTCCCCAAAACCTCAAAAATCTTTCATAAAACATAAAAACAAGGTCAGGATCTTCACTTACCTCTTGAAACCAAGAAGATGAACGAGCCTAACGTGAAGTTTTGGAGCAACTCTCCTTCAAACTTTCCAAACTTCAAAATTCAAGTTTCTAACTCAAAACCTTCAAATAAACATGAAAATCAATCAAATCTTTGCATGATTGAATGAAAACATGAAGAAAACTCTAAAAAGGACAGGGTCTCACCTCAGCAAGTCAAAGAAACGGTGATCTTATCGTTTCAACCGACTGAGGGCCTTTTATAGGTGGCTGGCCAGACCACCTTCGGCGGCCACACGTGAAACCGAAAGCCATGTATGTTCGGCGGCCGAACCTCAACTTCGGCGGCCGAACCTGGCTTTTCTGCCTTGGTTCATTTCACTCAAAACCTCATTTCCTTAAGCTTTAAAACTATGAAACATATCAAAACCTTTTAGCGAAACACAAATCTAACCCTTCTAGAGACGTTCGGCATCCTGAACTCCATCGGAAAGTAGAATTCCGATGCCGGACTCTAGCCGGGTATTACATTCTCCCCCCCTTAAGACCATTCGTCCTCGAATGTTCCTAAAACAATCAACTAACACATAAAAAGCAGGAAACTAACCTCAAAACAAATATGGATACTGTTGAAGCATAGACTCCCGCGTCTCCTATGTACATTCTTCTAGATTATGGTGGTTCCACAGCACTTTCACCATCGGAATCTCTTTGTTCCTTAGCTGTCTGATCTGCGTGTCCAAAATCCGTACTGGTTGCTCTATATAGGTGAGATCTCCAAGGACCTCCACATCAGGCTCACTCAGAACCTGATTCGGATCTGACACAAACTGCCGTAGCATAGAAACATGAAATACCGGGTGAATTCTCTCCATAGAAGCAGGTAAATCCAGCTTATACAACACATTTTCGATCCTCTGCAAGATCTCAAAGGGTCCAATGTATCGTGGGGCTAACTTACCTTTTCTTCCAAAACGAACCACTCCTTTCATTGGAGACACCTTCAGCAATACCATACTACCCTCCTGAAACTCTAACTGCTTTCTGCGAACGTCTGTATAACTTTTCTGTCTGCTCTGAGCTGTTCTGATTCTCTCTCTAATCATGGGCACTACTCTACTGGTAATCTCTACTAACTCTGGCCCTGCAAGAGCCTTCTCTCCTATTTCTTCCCAGCAAACAGGGGATCTGCACTTCCTCCCATACAAAGCTTCATAAGGAGCCATCCCTATGCTAGCATGATGGCTGTTATTGTAGGCAAACTCCATCAAAGGTAGATGCTGCCTCCAAGAACTGCCAAAGTCTAACACACACAGTCGAAGCATATCTTCTATGGTCTGGATGGTCCTCTCTGACTGTCCATCAGCCTGCGGATGGAAAGCAGTGCTCAAATCCAATCTCGTGCCCATCGCACTCTGCAGACTCCGCCAAAATCTGGAGGTAAACTGAGGTCCTCTGTCTGAGACTATAGATACTGGAACTCCATGTAATCTCACTATCTCATCCAGATATACCTGTGCCAACTTATCCACAGAATAGTTACTCCGAACTGGAAGAAAATGAGCAGATTTCGTGAGTCTGTCCACAATCACCCATATGGAGTCTATCCTGTTGGACGCTGCCGGTAAGCCCACTATAAAATCCATGGCTATGTTCTCCCATTTCCACTCTGGAATCGGCAGTGGGTTAAGCATTCCAGCCGGCTTCTAATGTTCTAGTTTCACTCTTTGACAAACCTCACAGGCTGTCACAAATTGCGCCACTTCTTTCTTCATGGCTGGCCACCAATAGACCCTTTTCAGATCCTGATACATCTTGGTGGCTCCTGGGTGAATACTATACCGTGCATTATGAGCTTCCCTCATAATGTCTTCCTTCAAACTACTATCTGGTACACAAAGTCGACTCCCATAGCGAAGGATCCCTTTGCTGTCAAATCGAAACTCTGCACTGTTGCCTAACTTAACAGTCCTGGCAATTTTCATCAACTCTAGATCCTCGTACTGTTTCTGAGCTATCTGCTCTAGAAACACAGGTGTCACTCTCATTTGTGCTATCAACGCACCTGTACCAGACAACTCTAGCTGTAACCCCTCTTCTAAAAGCTTGTAAAGCTCCATCACAACTGGTCTCCGCTCTGCTGCTATATGGGATAAACTGCCTAGTGACTTCCGGCTTAGGGCGTCTGCCACAACATTCGCCTTACCCGGATGATACTGGATCTTACAATCATAATCACTGAGCAATTCTACCCATCTTCTCCGCCTCAAATTCAGCTCTCTCTGGCTCAAGATGTACTGTAAACTCTTGTGATCAGTGAAGATCTCGCATTTAACCCCGTAGAGGTAATGCCGCCACATCTTGAGTGCAAAAATAACTGTTGCCATCTCTAGGTCATGGGTAGGGTAATTCAACTCGTGCTTCTTCAACTTTCTAGAAGCATAAGCAATCATCCTATCACTCTGCATCAAAACACTACCCAATCCCACTCGAGATGCATCACAGAACACTGTGAAATCCTCATTACTGACAGGCAGAGCTAACACTGGTGCTGATGTCAATCTCCTCTTGAGCTCCTCAAAGCTCTCTTCACACTGGTCTGACCAGACAAACCTCTGGTTCTTATGAGTCAGTTTGGTCATAGGAGCCGCTATCTTTGAGAAGTCCTGAACGAACCTCCTGTAGTAAACTACCAGTCCCAGAAAGCTTTTAATCTCAGTCACTGTCGTGGGTTTGGGCCAGTTAGCTACAGCCTCTATCTTCTTGGGATCTACCTCAATACCTTCTGCTAATACGACATGTCCCAAGAAGGAAATGCTCCTTAACCAAAACTCACACTTAGAGAACTTGGCATACAAACCATGCTCTATCAGTGTCTGCAGAACTATCCTCAGATGTTGGGCATGCTCCTCTGCATCTCTGGAATACACTAAAATATCATCGATGAAAACAATGACAAAGTGATCCAGAAACTCACTGAAAACTCTGTTCATGAGATCCATAAATGTTGCAGGGGCGTTAGTCAACCCGAACGGCATTACTAAGAACTCATAATGCCCATATCTGGTCCTGAAAGCTGTCTTAGGCACATCTGCCTCTCTAACTCTCAACTGATGATACCCGGATCTCAGATCTATTTTAGAGAAACAACCTGCTCCAGCTAGCTGGTCGAAAAGATCATCAATCCTAGGTAAAGGATACCTATTCTTGGTAGTGACCTTGTTCAACTGTCTGTAGTCGATACAAAGTCTGAGGGATCCATTCTTCTTTCTGACAAAAAGCACTGGAGCACCCCAAGGTGAGGTACTAGGGCGGATGAAACCCTTATCTACCAAATCCTGCAACTGCTCTTTCAACTCCTTTAACTCTGCTGGCGCCATCCTGTAGGGAGGAATAGAGATAGGTCTGGTATCAGGCAGCAATTCTATTCCAAACTCTATCTCCCTACCAGGTGGTAGTCCTGGAAGTTCGTCTGGAAACACATCTAGAAACTCTCGGACTACTGGTAGCGAAGCTGGTTCCCTAACCTGTCTGTCTAGCTCTCTCACATGAGCTAGAAACCCCTGAGAACCCCTCCTAAGCAAACGACGAGCCTGAAGGGCTGAAATCAAACCTCTGGGTATACCTCTCTTGTCTCCCCTGAAGACACACTCTGACCTATCCTGGTCTCTGAGGCTCACTATCTTCTCTCTACAGTCCAAAATAGCACTATATGCAGATAGCCAATCCATCCCTAGAATGACATCAAAATCTGTCAAGTCTAGAACCACAAGGTCAGCTGGAAGGCATCTACCCTCTATGAACACTGGACTGAAACGATAGACTGACACTGCCACTGATGGGTCACACTTGGGTCAACTGACCCAGAGAGGATACTCTAACTCAGAACTGATCAAACCCAATCTCTCTATGGCTCTCGAAGCAATAAAGGAATGAGAAGCACCGGGGTCCATCAAAGCATACACATCTGAACACCCAATGATGAGATTACCTGACACCACTGTGTTCGACGTGTTCGCCTCCTCCTGTGTCACAGTGAAAATCCGTGCTGAGGCTACCGGATTTCCACCTCGGGAACCTGCTGCTGAAGTAGAGGCTGCCCCTCTCCCTCTACCTCTGCCACTACTCTAAGGCATGACTGGAGCTGCTGGCTGTACAACTGGCTGTACCACACTGCCTGAACTCATCTGCTGGGATGGTGCAAAAGTCACCTGAGGACAATCCCGAGCAATATGCCCTTCCTGTCCACATCTATAACAAGCTGTAGATCCCAACCGACAAGCTCCTCCATGTGGTCTTCCGCATCTTCTGCATACTGGATAAGCTGTGCCAGAGCTTGAACCGCTACTTATTCCCAGACTAGACTTGGCTTTACTCCAGAACTTATTCTTTAACCCTTTTGCTCTATCCCATCTCTTGCTACCTGAACTGGGGGCCTTAGAACCCGAAGCCTGTGCCTTTGACTGTTTCTGAATATTGGCACTAGCTTCCATTTTCCTGGCTGCGTCCACTATAGAGTGGAAACTCTTCTTCTCTGCTGGAAGAATCAAGGAAGAATACCTGGGATGCAGTCTCATAGTATATCTCCTTGCCTTCTTCTGATCAGTATCATAGGCTTGACCCACATACTGAAGCAAATCCAGGAACTTATCTGTGAATTCATCAACACTCATTTCGTCTGTTTGTCTCAACTGTTCGAACTCTATTACTTTCATCTCCCTAGAACTGTCAGGAAAAGCCCACCCTGCAAATTCGTTGGCAAACTCTCCCCACGACATACTGTCAATCCTGGGCTCTATATAGTTATTGAACCATTCTCTGGCTTTCTTGCATTTGAGTGTAAACCCTGCCATCGCAATGGCTCTACTATCATCTGCTCCCAATTCACTGGTTATCATCCTAACTGCTCTGAGGTATTCAAATGGATCATCTCCCGTGTTGTATTTAGGAGCATCCAATTTCAAGTACTCTGTCATTTGCACTTTACCTCCAGATAAGCTAGGTTGATGTCTGTCAACAACAGGGGCTATTGGTTCTGGTGGTGGTGGTGGAGGTACTGGTTCATTTAGCTATGGGTGTGCTGCACTTGGATGAGTAGGGGAAGGTGGATACATAGGATATGGTGGGTAATAATGAGGATAAGGCATATATGGCATGTAAGTAGGATATGGGACAAAACTAGAGTACTCTGACATACCTCCCATCGGATACTCTGGGTCCTGCGGAAAGGCTGGATAGCCAAAACCTGAGGCCTGAGCGCCTCCCTGCGACTCTCCCATACCTTCTTCAAATCTGCCTACACCCATGTTGTCATCTCTAGACTAGTCACTCTCCATAGCCTCCCTCCTTTCCTCTGATCCTCCTCCCCTAGCTGTTCCCCTTCTGCTCTCGTCAACAGACCTTCTAGGGTCTATTGACGTACCTTCCCTGCTAGATCTCTGAGACCTTGCCCTCGGCAATGCAGGAGGACGAGCAGTTGTTCTCTCACTATCTGGTGGGACTCCAGTCAATCGAGCTGATCGATGAGTACCTCTCATCTTAACTCTGGAAAACAACACATAAGATAGCACTTTAGCACATAAACATCACATATCAATAATGCACATGCATAACTCATGGCATTTCATAGCATCAAACAGATAGGACTCAATACCCTATCCTAGTGGACATGATTTCCTATTGTGCTTGACCACTTCTAACCTCTATGAGACCGACACTCTCTCTATAGGTCCGATCATATGAACCTAGGGCTCTGATACCAATCTGTAACGACCCCAAAATGGACCGTCACCGGCGCTAAGATTCAGATCGGCTTAAGGCTGCCAGAACCCGTAGCAAGCCTGTTATACTCTCTGAATACCTGTAAACAATCATACATGGTCATACATTTTCTGTGAAAATAAAAACTCTTTTCTGAACCAAGGCTTAACCTGTGCATGCACTATCTCGATACTCTATACTCTGTACTCTGTACTCTGTACTCTGTATCCCTAACTAGAGCTTGCTCTAGATGGGTTAATTCATACCTGTTAAGCCTGGTTTTTCACATGCTCTATAAACCAGTTATACATATAAACAGACCATGTATACAACAGATTTACAACACAAACATAACTAAGTCAAGCACAATTCTAACTTTATACACAACTGTTACATCTCTTTATTATTACATGTCCACGCTACGCTATTACAAATCTCTTTACTCTTTCTGTACTCTGCTGATCTGCCCTGTACACTGTATACTGAACCTGCAAAACTAAGGTTAAGGGAGTGGGATGAGCTCTATTGCCTAGTGAGTAGAACAGTAAAACAAGTCATTACCACATGCTCTGATGAAATGCATCAAACCACAGACAATCCACATCAAGGGTAAACCTGTCACCACATAGTCCTGGTAACTCTGCCATGCCAGGGCGTAGAATCGAGCACCTGGTCTTCCTGTCATATAGGTATATGTGTATATAACACCTCTGTACTTACCATTGCCAGGGCGTAGTCAAAGGCTCCTGGACTTTGCTATACTTGCCAGGGCATAGTCAAAGGCTCCTGGACTTCTCTATACCTGCCAGGGCGTAGTCAAAGGCTCCTGGACTTCTCTCAGAGACTATTGGATCATTCAGCATTCACCCACATCAATAAATAACTATGCAATGTAACATATTCGTGGATTCTACTGCAAACAACCTACTGTATACTCATGATGCATGAATTATGCTAAAAGCATTTTATTTCTCAATGAAAAGCATTAAGTTTAGTTCCACTCACCTCTGGCTAGCTGGACTGACTCTGCAGGCTCTGAAAACTCTGAAGCAGTACTCACTGCTGCTCTCTCTGGTTCCTCTGGTCTGTCCCTATAAAGATGGACTCAAATGAGGGACCAAACTAGCTTATGAATAACTCTATTAACCTCCCCAAGAATCCCCTTAAACTCACTCAACTATCCATGCAAAGCATGCAAGAGAAGGCTGGATAGAACACGGCGGCAGGTTCGGCGGCCGAAAGTCCACTCCAGAGACAAAACTCATGCACCTTCGGCGGCCGAATCTCTACTTTCAGCAGCCGAACCCTTTCGGGGGCAAGTTTTGGAGGCTGAAAGGCACTCCAGAGACGAAAGTCTCTAACCTTCGGCGGCACCTTTGGCGGCCGAACTCCCCTCCAGAGCCGAAAGTCCAAAAGCTCGGGGGCAAGCTTGGGCAGCCGAAGCCACCTCCTCATGGGTTCGGCGGCCGGATGTACCTTCGGCGGCCGAACCTGAGTTCATCCGCAAGGCAGAAACTTGCTCTGCCTCTCGCCAAAAGCACCAAAACTCTCTCAAACTCCAACACCTCAATTCCTCAACTTGCATACACCCAAGTATATGCTCAAAGGGGTCAAAAACTACCTTAAAACCCCAACAACACAAACATATAACACATAAACAAGCTTTTCTCACACAAATCACCAAAAACTCTCCTTTAACCCTATTCATGCAACTCTTCCCCAAAACCTCAAAAATCTTTCATAAAACATAAAAACAAGGTCAGGATCTTCACTTACCTCTTCAAACCAAGAAGATGAACGAGCCTAACGTGAAGTTTTGGAGCAACTCTCCTTCAAACTTTCCAAACTTCAAAATTCAAGTTTCTAACTCAAAACCTTCAAATAAACATGAAAATCAATCAAATCTTTGCATGATTGAATGAAAACATGAAGAAAACTCTAAAAAGGACAGGTCTCACCTCAGCAAGTCAAAGAAACGGTGATCTTATCATTTCAACCGACTGAGGGCCTTTTATAGGTGGCTCGCCAGACCACCTTCGGCGGCCACACGTGAAACCGAAAGCCATGGATGTTCGGCGGCCGAACCTCAACTTCGGTGGCCGAACCTGGCTTTTCTGCCTTGGTTCATTTCACTCAAAACCTCATTTCCTTAAGCTTTAAAACTATGAAACATATCAAAACCTTTTAGCAAAACACAAATCTAACCCTTCTAGAGACGTTCGGCATCCTAAACTCCATCGGAAAGTAGAATTCCGATGCCGGACTCTAGCCGGGTATTACAAGGACGTTCCCTAATTGGTTTAATCATAAGGAGAGACATGGTAGTGAGAAGTGTTTTCCATCTCCATAACTAATCTATTGAATCAATCAAAAGAACATTAGTTTCAATGATCAATCCAAACAACCAAAGTGGATCCATCTCTTCAACTAGACCATTCTCATATTGATTTCTCTTTTATTTTAATTATTCGCTCATTTAATTGCTTTCAGTAGTTTGTTAATCAAATCAATCTCAAACCCCCCATTTTACTTTTATTGCACTTTATTTTTATTCCGCTTTCAGTTACTTGCTTTCAGTTGCGCTTTCAGTTCATTCTCTTGGTCTTGTTGAGAAAAATATATTAGTTTTCAATTCTCTGTAGATTCGATCATTTACCACTATCTGCAATTGTAAAATTGTTGATAACCAGAAAGGTTATTTTTGACTGGCTTCGACAACCGCGAGTCAAAAATTGGCGCCATTGCCAGGTAATTGTTCTAACTTGCTTATTTTTCTTTTATGACCAGATCTTAATGTAGGGAGACTTTGCCTTACGATCCGGAAATTGAACGCACCATCAGAAGGCTAGGCAAGCAAGTCATTCGGCCTGAGGAACCAACACAAGTCGAACCACCCATTGCACAAGCACCAATCGCAGACCATCATCTGAACACCACCGGAACACACCACCAAGCCGCACCAATGGCTGAAAATCATCCACAAGCTGCTGCCCATAATGGACATGCTGTCCATGACCAAATAATTCAAGAAAATCCAGCCATGAGAGCACCAAGACCAAGAGAAAGAGCCATGAGGGAGTTGGCAACACCTGTAGGTAATCAAGCACCACTTTGCATCAATTATCCACCACTAACAGTTTCCTTTGAACTGAAAATAGGTTTGATCCATCTTCTTCCTAAATTTAGAGGTCAAGAAAATGAAAATCCACACAAGCACTTGAAAGAGTTCAATATTGTCTGTTCATCTATGAGACCTCAAGGCATTTCTGAAGATCATGTTAAGTTAAGAGCTTTTCCTTTTTCACTTGATGATTATGCTAAGGATTGGTTATTTTATCTGCCACCAGGATCTATTACTTCTTAGGATGATATGGTTATAACTTTTCTGAATAAATACTTCCCAACATCTAAAGTCATTGGCATAATAAGAGAAATCACTAGCATAAGACATAAACCATCTGAGGACTTATATGATTATTGGAAAAGATTTGAAAGATTGTGTACAGGTTGTCCTCAACATGACATGTCAGACAAGTCACTCATAGAATTCTTCTATGGAGGACTGTTGTCATCATAAAGGAAGTTCATTGATGTAGCTTGTGGAGCATCCATTGCAGACAAAACACCTAGGGAGATGAGACAGTTGATCTCAACACTTGTAGCCTCATCTAGGCAATATGGAGAAGAAAAGCAACTGCAAAGAGAAGCCCATGAGGTAAGTACATCTGCTCTTTCCTCCTAAATCTTTGCACTAACCACTGCCATGACAAATTTCTTCACAGGCCAAACCCAACAAGCCTAACCAACTAGGCCATGTGGGATTTGTGCATTCGTAGGACATCCAACTGATCAATGTCCTACACTGCAAGAGGATAGCCAGCAAGTGAATGCCATTGGAGGATACAACAACCGGCCCAGACATGATCCATATTCCAATACATACAATCCAGGCTGGAAAGACCATCCCTATTTCAACTATGGAAGGGCCAATAATAATCAGAACTATCAGAACTATCATAGGAATCAGGCCCAACCAGCACCTTCAAGTTCCAATCAGCACCTTGAAAGGATGATAGAAACACTTACAAACTCTGTGCAGACTCTCCAACAACAAATGGGACAGCTAATGAGAAAATCTGAATCCCAAGGTAAGCTTCCTTCCCAAACTGAAACTAACCCCAGATAGAATGTCAGTGCCATTACCTTGAGAAGTGGGAAAGAACTTCAAAATGCCAAATTCGAGGAAGAGAAGCAAGTTGCACAAGAGCAAGCGCAAGAACCAATTGTTATGCCTCTTCTAGACCATCCGAAATACATGTACTTAGGAGCTGACAAGACACAACCAGTAATAGTGTCTAATCAGTTGAGCCAAAATGAAGAAGAAAGCCTCCTAAAAGTACTACAAAAGCATAAGGGAGCCATAGGGTGGACCTTAGATGACATCAAAGGTATATCCCCCACCACATGCATGCATAGAATTCACATGGAGGATGAATGCAAGCCAGTCAGAGATGCTCAAAGAAGACTGAATCCTCCTATGATGAAAGTGGTGAAAAAGGAGATAGTCAAGCTCTTAGACGCAGGTATTATCTACCCTATCTCTGATAGCGAATGGATAAGTTCTGTGCATGTAGTTCCAAAGAAAACTGGAATTACCATTGTTCCAAATGCTAAAGGGGAACTTGTCCCCACTAGAGTTCAAAATGGGTGGAGAGTATGCATGGACTGTAGGAAGCTAAATGCAGCCACAAGAAAAGACCACTTCCCACTGCCTTTCATTGATCAGATGCTAGAAAGGCTTGCAGGTAAGTCTCATTACTGTTGTCTTGATGGTTATTCAGGTTTTTATCAGATTTCAGTTGCTCTAGAGGACCAAGAGAAGACCACCTTCACTTGTCCTTTTGGCACTTTTTCCTTTAGAAGAATGCCATTTGGACTATGCAATGCACCTCCCACCTTTTAGTGATGCATGATGAGCATATTCTCTGACTATGTAGGTAAGACAATTGAAGTGTTCATGGATGACTTCACAGTGCATGGCAACTCTTTTGAAGAATGCCTTACCAACTTGGAAAAAATCCTACAGAGATGCCTTGAATCTAATCTTGTACTTAATTATGAAAAATGTCACTTTATGGTTAACCAAGGTATGGTCTTAGGTCATGTTGTTTCAGCTAAGGGCATTGAAGTGGACAAAGCTAAGGTGGATACCATTAAAAATCTGCCTTATCCCACAAATATTAGAGAAATTCGGTCATTCCTTGGCCATGCAAGGTTCTATAGAAGATTCATCAAAGATTTCTCTAAAATTACATTGTCAGTATGCAAATTGCTCCAACAGGATGTAACATTTGATTTTGATGCAGACTGCAAAAAGGCATTTGATCTGATTAAAGAATTGCTTGTGATTGCTCCAATTATTCAGGCACCTGACTGGAACCTACCTTATGAAATCATGTGTGATGCAAGCAACCATGCTATAGGAGCAGTCTTGGGGCAACGTGTGGGAAACTCATCCCACGTCATCCATTATGCCTCTCGCACATTGGATGTTGCTCAAAGCAACTACACAACAACAGAAAAGGAACTCTTGGCTGTTGTATTGGCTTTGGAAAAGTTCATATCATACCTCCTTGGGACTAAAGTCATCATCTATTCTGACCACGCAGCCTTGCGATATCTGATCAAGAAAAAGGAGGCAAAACCAAGACTCATTAGGTGGATTCTTCTACTACAAGAATTTGACCTGGAGATAAGAGACAAGAAAGGCAAAGAAAATCGTGTAGCCGACCACCTCAGCCGACTTCCCTCTAGCTCTGCGCCATGTCCAGTCAAAGAAGAGTTCCCAAATGAACATCTATTCGTCACTCATTCAGCTTGAAGGATCGCACACTATGCAACACACCCTAGGGGAGTACTTAGTTTCCTTTCCTCTCTCATTATTCTTATACATTGAGGACAATGCATGATTTAGGTGTGGGGGTGCATATCTCTCTTCTTCTCTTCTTCTTCTTCTTTTCCTTTCAGCTTTGTGAATTTACGTGGCTTTCAGTTCTGTGAAAAATTTTTCTCTTTTCCTTTCAGATTTGCGATTTGAGCTTTCTTTTGTTTCAGATCATGCAATTTTTTTTTTGTTTTCAGTTTTCCTTTAGTCTGTTTTCATTTATGCTTTCAATAACACACACAACCATACCTTCTTCTTCTTTTTGATTTGCTCTACTCAAACTGATGAACTATGTTAGATGAGCTTCTCTTTCCATGACCCCATTGATGTGATGACTCTTTAAACTTATGTTGAATCAATTGCAGTGAGTTATATTCATATTTGAGAATTGCCTTTTGAATTGAATCTTGGAGCTTGCCATGGTGAAAAATGTATTGATGACACTCATTAGAAAGAATGAATTGAAATTTGTGTGAATGAACTTAACATGAGTTGATTTAGCAATTGGTGTTGATTTGTTCAATGCATTGATTAAAGAAATTCAGCAAAGGCTTAGACTTTATAAGCACAATTGAAAATTGTTCCAATGGTTGAAAGACTATGAACAGAGCTAGTAGCCATTTGGACAGGTGACCAACTGAGTAACTAGGGGTGGGTGTCACCAATATGTACCTTCACGTCAAAAGGTTGTGACTTTTTCAAGCAAGATTAAAGTGCAAAAGGCTGAATAAAGCACTTCAAGGTAAGGGCAAATTACTCTGAAAGATAGAAAAAGTCTTAACTGAATAAGAACATGTGCATGTATAATCTCTCTCTTGAGTAAAACAAATCCTAGCCATGGTAAGTAAAGGGAAACAAGGAAAGAAGGTGAGTAATCTTCATGCATATATTCTTCACTGCAATGATTCAAAATAGGTATCTTGAGTAAGAGCTTAAGTGGAAATAAGGATCAAGTAGCAAAGAAGGCTTGTTTGACAATGTTTATTTGCTTGAGGACAAGCAAAAGGCTAGGTGTGGGGGTATTTCATAGAGCATATTTTAGTCCATTTTATCATTATGTTCTTGATGTTTATTTGCATCTTTTTTGCCTAATTTTGTGGTTTTAATCATGTTTTGCAGATATTAGGTGTAAAGAGACAATCTGGAGAAAATGCTCTTAAAACTGCCAAAAAGTGTCAAATATGGAAAGTGCCAAAAAAGGAAAGTTTTCAAATAAGGAAAGTTTTCAGAAAAGGAAAGTTTTCAAATAAGGAAAGTGCAGAAGCAAAAGCAAATAAGGAAAGCTCAATCAGAAGACTATTTGAAATTCAAATCGCAGATCTTTCTTTCCTTGTTCAAAGATGTGCACACACTGCAGCAGTCATATCTTCCTATTTAGGCAGCAAGATTTCATGAAGATGCACTTGCCTCTTCTGCGTTCAGCATTCAAAATTCAAACGAAGGCTCCACCTAAAAAGGAAAGACTGGACAGATTCACTTTCCCTTCTGCACATGCATGCCGCGCGCCCACCTTCCCTCTGAAGAGCATCCGCGCGCCTCCTTCCTTCTGAAGCCCTTGCAACACGATTCTTTCCTTTCCAAACACAACTTGGGCAGCAAGTACCTCTTGGGCAGCACCTTGAAGATACTTGGGCAGCAAGTAAAATCTTGGACAGCACACTCTTACCTTTTAAAGCCATTCCGCGTGCCACTTCCCATCTGAAGAGCAAGCGCACGCCTCTTTCCTTCTGAATAATTTTGGAACGCGAATCTTTCCTTTTCTGACTCAACTTGGGCAGCAAGTACCTCTAGGGCAGCAAGGTCAGCATCTAAAACCTATTTAAAGACTCCTTAAAGGCCAGCTGATCCACTCTCCACGTTTTGCAACACCATCTGCGCAAGCCTCTCATCCGGCTCCATCTTCTCTTCATCTTCTTCTTCCTTTCTTTATTTTTTGGTTTTTGGTTCAGCCATGAGTGGCTGAAACCTTTTATTCTAGTTGAAGATTGGTTGAAACTAAGGTTGATTTATGGATTGTGAGATCTGAACATATATTGTTTGTCTTTTGGTTATTCAATATTCATACAGTTCATGCTTGAATTCTATTATTACTTTGTTGTTTTGATCAAATTGGCCAATTGATTCTTGATTGCAAGGTAATTAATTGTTAGTTTGGATAATTTTAAGTCCGTAATTGCTTGAATTGTTCAAACATAAGAACGCTTGTGTAACAACTAAGGAATTGTATTATCTAGCAACATCTCATGCGTTTGAGTAGTTAGGATTGGATCTCTCTCTTTCTTCATGCAATTAACAATTGTTTGATGCCTAAGGCCCAAGGAAGTTCCTTGGCAATTTGTTAATTAGTAATCAATTAGAGGACGTTCTCTAATTGGTTTAATCATAAGAAGAGACATGGTGGTGAGAAGCGTTTTCCATCTTCATAACTAATCTATTGAATCAATCAAAAGAACATAAGTTTCAATGATCAATCCAAACAATCAAAGTGGATCCATCTCTTCAACTAGACCTTTCTCATGTTGATTTCTCTTTTATTTTAATTATTTGCTCATTTAATTGCTTTCAGTAGTTTGTTAATTAAACCCCCCATTTTACTTTTATTGCACTTTATTTTTATTCCGCTTTCAGTTACTTGCTTTCAGTTGCGCTTTCAGTTCATTCTCTTGGTCTTGTTGAGAAAAATATATTAGTTTTCAATTCTCTGTGGATTCGATCCTTTACCACTATCTGCAGTTGTAAAATTGTTGATAACCAGAAAGGTTATTTTTGACCGGCTTCGACAACCGCGAGTCATTTGGTCCCTCATTTGAGTGCACCTATGTAGGATCGGACTTGAGAGACTAAAGAGACCAGCAGTGAGTTAGCTGCTTCAAAGTCAGTTAAGCATCAGCCAGAGGTGAGTAGAACAGAACCCTTTTAGTTTTAAAAAGCAATCAAACTTTTAAGCATGTTCATGCATCACGGATACCATGTTTATGTACTAGGATGTTTCATTAGAATTCACGAATATGATGCATTGCATGATTTATTGTTGATGTGGATGGATATTGGATGATCCGCTAGCCCTCGATATGATATGAGATGGAAAGTCCAAGTGTGGCCTGCACTACGCCCCTGGCAATATGCAAGAGAAAGACCAGGTGTGGCCTGCACTACGCCCCTGGCACAGTTGGATATGTTATGTTATGTTTAAGAGGAAGTCCTGAGGAGCTCCGTCGAGGTCCGGGCATCTATTGGATTATGTAGAGGGTTATTGGTGACAAGTCCATCCTCGATGTGAATTGTTTGTGTTGTGATGCATTTCACGAAAGCATATATTTATTAAACTGTTTTTACTATTCTGCTCACTAGGCTCTTGTAGCTTACCCCTTTCCCCTATCCCCCAGGTTTGCAGGGTCAGAGATAGTACAGGAAGTCGACAAGGTAGATGGTATATGTTTATGTAATAGAATGGTAGTGGACATGTAATACGTAATGGATTAGATTTGTGCTTTGCCCTAGTTTATGTTTTGTTAATCCCTGTTGTACATGATCTTTATGTAAAAAAATTTTAATGATGAGATATGATGAACCAAGCTTGATGTATGAGATGTTGACCCTACTGGAGCATTTAATGAGGGCTCTGGTATGGGGTTTTTATGTATACAGTTATGATGCATGCACAGGTCAGGTTTTTTTCGTGGAATGCTCAAAGTTTTTATGAAAATGTATGATCATGTATGGAATTTTATCAGGTACACAGGATGCATAGTAGGCTTGCTACGGGTTCCGGCGACCTTAAGTCGATCTGAATCCTAGCGCCGGTAGCGGTTCGGTTTTCGGGTCATTACAACATATTTATTGCCAGGAAGACCTTTCCTTAGCACAGCTAGAACGAAGATCGACGTGCATGAAGGCACGCTCTCAATGGAGTTTGATAGAGAAGAGGTAAAGTTTAATGTTTATGATGCAATGAAGTATTTTAATGATAATATTTCTCTTTGCAGCATAGATGTAGTTGATTCTCTCGCTCAAGAAGCCTTTGAACTAAGCAAGAAAAACAAGTTGGAGGTACTTCCAATTGAAAACTTGATATTGGACTACCTTGACAATAGTACATCTAAACTTAATGAAGAAATTGAAAAAATATTCCGCTCATTGGGCGCTTCAAGCCATAAGGCACTAGAACTTGAGTTAAAAATGCTTCCAGCTCATTTGAAATATGCATTTTTGGGAAGTAATAACACACTTCCAATCATAATCACCTCCAAGTTGAATCCTTTAAAAGCAATGAAGTTAATTTGGGTGTTGAACGAATATGAAGATGGAAGTGGATGAAGCTTAACATACCACTATCCAGCCTAGGACAATAAACAATGGCGCTGTTTAGGAGGCAACCCAAGGTTACAGGCTTGCCCAAGCCTGTAGAGTCACAAGTAAGTTTTCCTTTTAATTTTTTGTTTTAAATTAATTTATTTGTTATTTTTGGAGCAGATTGGATTTTCTAGGCAATTCGAGACTTTAGGGAACCTTTTTGAAGGTAAGTTATTATTTTTAAAATTACTCCCAAAAGAAGGTAAGTTTTGTTCTACTTTATCTTATTTTCTACTTCAAAAATAAAAATAAAAATTAAAATTAAAAAAAATAAATAAATAAATAAAAGAAAAAACTAATTCTTTCTGTCTCCTGTCATCTTCATCTTCTATCTTTCTCTTTTTCTTCTTTTCTTTTCTTTCCTGCAGATGGCCCACGCCACCTCTTCCCATGCCGTTTCCTTCGTCGCTGAGAGCCATGCCGCCGGCGCTTCGATTGCGAGCCGCCGCTCATCGCGTCGCCGCCAGACCACGATGAAGATCCCATCGGACGCGGCGACCAGGCCTCGCGCGCAGATCAAACCAACGGACGCTCCACCATCGCTGCCCGCGCGACCTCCCTCGCCGGTTGCGCATCTCCCTTTGCCGATTGCGACATCTTCGCCGCAGATTTCCAGTGCAGCCATGCCCTCTTCGCCTATCGCAAGTCCAGCCTCACTGGTCGCCACCTCCACCATGCACCAGACACTGCCGTCAACCTCCTCACCACCAACAGCCACACTCCAATGTTTGCAGATGAGATAAGTTATGATGATGAGGAGGTGAAACCTACGTTCTTGAAGCAAATACAGGATTGAAAAATGCAACCCAACCACCAACAGCCTGAGTTCTATACGAATCACTCCTCAGAGAAGTTTTCTTTAACTTACTTTTATTTTATTTTGTGGACTTTCCCATTTGATTGAATTTGTTTTTCCACATTGAGGACAATGTGAGGAGTAAGTGTGGGGGAGATTGGTATGAAAATTGAAGTTTTTTTTTGTTATTGATGAGATTGATTGATGATTGATGATTGACTAACATATATATCTGATGTAATCTGAAATTTTTTAAAATTTTTATTCTTTTTCTGCCTTTTTTTTTTTTTTAGTTTTTGGTGTTTGAGTTAGAAGCTTGTCCAAGCTTAAAAACACTTGATCTGTTTTTATGATTCTCAGTAATTTCTCAACACTTGCACTTGCTAAATTGTTTCTCTGATTTAATTGATTTTTAGTATTGGCATCATTTTGTTCAAAAAAATAATAAATAAATATTTTTTTTTTACAGCTCCTTACTTGCCATGAGAAATTGATATGTCTTTAATCATAGAATTTAAATTCTTATACCATTTGTATGCTGGCTTAAATAGAATAAATTTATTATTGTTCATTTTGTTAGTTTTATTTTTAAGATTTGTTTTGAAATCTCATGAAGTATGGTCCTTATTTGAATAGTTGGGTAAAAAATGCATGTTCTTTTAAATGAGTTGCTGCCCTTTGTTGAGAATGAATTAAAGGACATTTTCTAGACTATATATTTATGTGAAAATTAAGGGGTGTCATCAAAAAAAGAAAAAAGAGAAAAATATTAAAAATAAAAATAAAAATAAAAATCAGAAATAAATACATTCCTATGACCCATTCCTCTAGTTGCTTGATCAATTGGTTACCAACCCGATGGTCCAAGTAGTGCGGTACTTGGTGACCCCTTAAGGTGATTCTGTATGGAGAAATCAGTGTTTGGGAGAGTATCACTCCTTTTTGGGCCGTTTAAAAACTCACTCATACCTTTTTATTGGGTAATTATGAGTGGAGCTAGTAGCCACCTGAGCTGAATAACCTAGGGCGAGTGGCTCAGTAACCATTTGTTTCACGTTCACTTTATCGGTTTCAGGCAAGATATAGTAGGAAGTGTAAACAATAAATAATAAACCCCTAAATCTTTAACTTTTATTAGTCTACTCAAGAGTTCTAAGATTCTATTCTTTTAAAAAGGTAGTCTAATATTATATGATATTCTAATATTTTTGTGCTTGAAATTGAATTGAGGATCAACTTTATGTCTTGAGAAACACGTTTTAAATATGAAAGTTGTTGAAGTGAATTTTGGTGAATTAAGCTATTTCTGCTATCATCCTATTGCATGACAATTTGGTTCTTTGCTTTGGACAAATTAAATTTCAGATTGGTTGAGGATAGGGCTATATTTTATTGTTTCATTTTAATTTTTGTGGTTAAGGACAAGCAAAGGTGCAAGTGTGGGGGAATCTGATGAGTTGCAAAACTCACAATTTTTTTCTCATTTAATTCCTTGATTTTACTGTAATTTTGATATAAATATTTAATTTTAATTTCAATTTAATTTTGGACAGGTTTGTGAGCAGAAGTTGAGAAAATGAAGAAAAAAAGCTGAATTAAAGGATTTTTTATACTGGGGGGCTACAACCTTGACCAAACTAGTAACCCAAGGTGATGGGGAGATAAGATAGATTTTGCCACCCAAGCAAGGATAAGATTAGTTTCAAATGGAGTCAAATTGAATCAAACTCAATCAGATGAGGATAACGAACATATTAGGATAGAGATAAGATGAGGATAGAGATAAGATAGGGATAATAGATTTTATTTTAAATTTTATCTTTTTGTGCCTATATAAAGGCTCCTAGCATTCAACCTGGGAAATCATATTCTACCTCTCACTCTCATTTCCTCTCTTGCTGCCCCTCACCTTATTATCCACCTTCTTCTCCATCTTCTTTTCTTTTTCTTCTTCTTTTGCTTAGTTGTTATAATTTTATTATGGCCATGAGTAGCTAAACATTTATTTTTCAGTTGAAGGTTAAATTAAATTGAGGTTTGTTCAAGTTGTGACGTTATACACTTTAATTCTCTTCATCTTATTTCTATTTTCCATTAATTTCTGAATTCAAGGAACACCACCTCCATTGTTGTTTTCTTGAGAATTTAAGGGGCCCATTGAATCTCTTGGGATGACAACATATTGCTAATTAATCTAATTAAATTCGTAATTATTTAATTGGGATTAATATATTAGTTTATATTAAGAAATTAATAGATTTGATTTAAATAAAACACGTGTTTTTATTTATCAAGTTTGGGTTCTTCTCTCTTAATGCAGTTGACTAATTAAATCTACACGCGTGTTAGGATTGTTAGTTAACTAGGAATTAATTTAAGCGCGAAGCGGATTAATTTATTCATAAGGAAGAATTGGTGGGATTCGCGTGTTTGACCACTATAACCAAACAATAGATAATAATATGAAATATATTTTTCTAACCAATGATCAACTGCAAAAGATCTCAATTTGATTACCTTCAGCTGAAAGTTTTAATTAATTATTTGTTTCTCAATTTGCAATTACATTATTTATTTTTTCTTTTAAGTTTATTTTTATTGGCTTGTCCAAGGCAATATCACTTTCATTAAAAAATTCTCTTCTTCTCACTTTTTGTATTAAACTACTCTTCTATTTCAAATTGGTCATCTAAATTAAACAGGATTAAGGTCTCTGTGGGATCGATACCCACTTACCCTGTCTACAAGTTCTTATCAATCAAGAAAATGGAAGTAAATTTTAAATTGACGGATTCAACACCCGTCAGAGGGTATGGATGCCCTTCCCCTGTTGCTCCATAAAGAGCACGGACAAGTAGAAGTAATAGGAGAGAAGCGCCAAGAAACCCTAGAAGGTCTTTTGATGTAAACAGAAGAATAACAGATCTAGGTAGGATGTTTGCAGATGTCAGGGAATCAGTGCACAATGATCAAAGGAGAGATGGAATTTTGGGTATCAGCTTTGAAAGATAGGGTGTGGAAGAGTCTAAAGGAGGAATAGGAGGTGCCCAGGCCTCAGGATCCTCCTATCCACCTCAGTACAACCTTATCCTCAGGAACCCGAGTATTCAATGGAAGGTTCATCAGATTACTGTAGCTACTACCCGTACCCCTCATACATGCCCTATCCTCCCATACTACCCACCATATCTACCATACCCTATATTTTCACCTCCACCTTACTACTAGAATCCAGCAAACCCTAACACAAGGAGTGTTGCACCACCACCACCTCCTCTAGCAGAACCAGTAATTCTTAGAATCTAACCACCCAAACCTAACCTATTAGTAGAGAGCAAGGTAAAGATGATAAATTACCTAAAGTTGGATGCTCCTAAGTACAAGGAGGGTGATGACCTGTTTGAGTAAATCAAAGCAGTGAAAATGATAGCTGATGAATTAAGAGCTAGCGACAGCAGAGCCATTAAAATGGCAGGATTCACTCTAAAGTTCAGGAAGGCAAAGGAGTGGTTCAAGAATTATATGGAACCGAAGCTGGATAGATTATCCTGAGAACAGTTTGCAAATGAGTTTGCAAGATGGGCTTTTCAAATAGTTCAAAGGAGCTGGAAGTGATAGAGTTTGAGCAGTTAAGGCAGACTAAAGAGATTAGTGTAGATGAATACACAGACAAGTTTCTAGAGTTGCTCCAGTATGTGGGATAAGCATATGACACTGACTATAAGAAGGCTAGGAGGTATATCATGAGACTTCACTCTAGGTATTCCTCCCTAATATTAGTTGCAGAGAGAGAGAGTTTCCACACTATAGTGGATGCAATTAGAAAGATGGAGGCTAGTTCCATCATTCAAGGAATAGTGAAGCACTAAGTGGCATAAGCATTAGGTTCTAAGACCTCGAATACAGGAAAGTTTGATCTCTCTTCTCTAAATGCATCTGCTTTAGGAAGTAAAAAGTGGAATAGGTCCACTAAGAAGACCAAGAAAAAAAGTTATGGAACAAGATGAAGTCTAGTTAGAATTGGGTAATGGTTCAAGTTCTGGTTTAGATAACTCTGGATGTGTAAGATGTGGAAAGGCGCACAATGGGCTTTATCAGTTTAGAACTACAACTTGTTACAGATGTGGGCAAAAGGGTCACATGGCATGTTAGAGTAATACGGATCCAATAGAACAAATTTCTAACAATAGTGGGGAGCAAACTTATATCATTCAAATGGATCTAAAAGGAGTTCAAGATCATGTTCATATGATCCATATATATTTGGGGCGTGCTTCAACTTATATAGGGCAAATTTAGTGCAACACTTGTAATTATAGGCTTAGGGAGCCTAATCAAACCTATGGGCTAAAACTATACAAAGGGAAGCCTAAAGTGAAGATCAAGAAAGGCTTTTGTGAAGATTTGGCTTTGTTATGATGGGCTTACTATGTTTTATTATTTAAACACTTATTTTATTTTAGTTTTGTTTGGGCTTGTATTCTGGCCATATATTATCTTTTAAGTTTTAGAGTGTTGGGCCATGTCCTGGGCTTATGTTTTAGAGGATTTACTTTCATCAATTGCACCAAGAATCTTGGCTAACTCATCAACTATTCGTTGTTGCATTTGTCAAATTCTCATCTAAATCCTTCGATCATTGGTGTTTCAGCTTCTCTAAGTGTGGGGTGCCATAGGAGGTGGGTTTATCAAATCTTTAGATTCCATATCTACTTGTGCGTGTGAGTTTGAGGCTTGTGCCATAAGGTTCCGCGTTAGTTGGTATCAAAGCCAAAGTGAGGTAAATTCTGATTTATTTTAGGATCTAGGGTTTTTGAGTTTTTCTTTTCTTTCTTGTTGATTTCGGTGAAAGCTTGTGTGTCCATGGCCGTACCTTCTTGATTATCAATCATCACATAATCTCTTTTGGAAGAAAAATTTGAAATCCATAAAAAAGAAAAAAAAAGACAAAAAAAATATAAAACTCGCCTTTGCCTTATTTATCTTGATCTGGTCGAAATTGTGATATACTTCCTATTTCATCTATATTGCCTTAACTATCTCAATTGATGGCTGTTATTTATGGGGATCAATTTTAAATTTTTGAATTTTTAATTGGATTGAATTCAGATTAGGAGATAAAAGAAATTCTGCCTATTTTCCAAAGTGCACATTTAAGGCAATTGCATCTAAATTGATTTAATGTCAAATCCTTCTTTTAACACCAGAATTTTCGTCTATGATGCTGAATTCAGTGAAATTTATTTTTTTTTTTCTGATTCTATTTGTGGGGTTTGGATACTTATCTTTTTGGGTAGATTTAAATAGATCCATATTTAATTTGCGTTGAAGTGAATCAAATTTAAACTTTTGTCCAGGTTCATTTTTATTTGAATTCTAAGTTCTTTTTTTTGGTTTAAGCCTGCTTTTACTTCCTTGACATTGATGGAGTATTGTTTGCTTTTGTCTATACTCTGGGCGATATTTTTCAAGTAGCACAAAACTTAGTTCTTGTGTTACTTTCCAAATTGTCAGTGTCTTCCTTCTAGTTTCTGCGCGCTCCCTTATTTCTTTAGGTTTTCTTCTTTATTTCATTAAACGCACCTTGTGGTTGGTTGGTTGACCTTAGTTTCTGAAGTACAATTGAAGAATCAGCAAAAGAGTGGTAAGAGTGCAAACACTTGAGTGCTTTTATTTCTAACACCATATTTGCTAGTTCTCTTTGTTTTTTATTGATTTAAGGCAGGATGAGTAAAAATAAAAATGTGGTGGATAGAGATGATAAAAGTGAATGGGACATGGCTAATGATTATAAGCTCTTTAAAAAGTCAATTAGTGGTGAGTTTAGAAGGTTTTATAAGACTCTTGAGAGGTTGACTGAAACTATAAAGAGTTTGAATGTCTCACAAGATTCCACTTCTAAAAGAATGCCTCAAAGAAGTCTTAATTACAATAATGACTGTGATGATTCGAATGTGTTTGTTGATAATGTGTTGCTTGCTGAACATGGTGAGATGCTTGTTGCTAGGTGTGCTCTAAATATGCAGGTTAAGGAAGAAAGCCTAGAACAACAGGAAAACATATTTCACACTAGGTGTTTGGTTAATGGAAAAATGTGTACTCTCATTATTGATGGAGGTAGTTGCAAAAATGTGGCTAGTGTGTATATGGTGGAGAAATTGGGCTTGGCTGCTATTAAACACCCTAAGCCATATATAGATTGCAATGGTTGAACGATTGTGGTGAGGTTACGGTTACACGCCAGGTGGTTATACCATTTTCTATTGGTAGGTACAAGGATGAGATCTTGTGTGATGTGGTACCTATGTAGGCAAGCCATATGTTGTTGGATAGGCCGTGGCAATATGATAGAAAGGTGCAACATGATGGATTCAATAACAAGTACTCCTTCACTCATGAAGGATAGAAGGTTATACTTGCTGCTTTATCACCTCAAGAGATATATGCTGATCAAATAAAGATGCTGAAGAGGGAGAGGGAGGCTTTGGCCTTGGCTACAAAGGGGAGTGAGAGCTTGAGTTCTTCGAAAAAAATGAGAGAAAAAAGTGAGTCTGAGGGTAAAGAGGCTGGAAAAGAATCAAGACTAGTTCAAGGAGGGAAGATGGAGAAAGAAAAGGAGAAAGAAGAGGCTAAAGTTCCCAATCTCGACTTCCATAAAGATTGAAATTGAAGAGGAAGTTGTAATGCATGAATCTAATATAGTTGTTGTTGAAAATTCCATTAATGAGCTTATAGAAGAGGTTGTGAATGATGGTGGATATGGGGAGCACGTGATTGATGAGGTGGAAGAGGCGAATAAGACTGCTTTGGAAGTTGTAGAGGAGAATGGGTCACATCCACAGGATCTTTCTATGACTAATATTTTTATGCCTAGTTCATTTGTTCTTGATGTGCAGGTTGTTGATGAAAATATTCATGACGAAAGTTTTATGCTATTGCCACCTATTTAAGAGGAGGTCTTTGAAGATACATGGGTTCCTAAAACTTCCCTTCTTGACATAAATATAAGCAAGATTTGAGGACGAATCTTTTCTAAAGGAGGGAATGATATGGATCCAATAGGAAAAATTTCTAACAATAGTGTGGAGCAAACTTATATCATTCAAATTGATCTAAAAAGAGTTCAAAATCATGATCACATGATCCATATATATTTGGGGCGTGCTTCAACTCATATAGGGCAAATTTGGTGCAACACTTGCAATCATAAGCTTAGGGAGCCTAATCAAACCTATGGGCTAAAACTACACAAAGGGAAGCCTAAAGTGAAGATTAAGAAAGGCTTTTGTGAAGATTCGTCCTTGTTATGATGGGCTTTCTATGTTTTATTATTTAACACTTGTTTTATTTTAGCTTTGTTTGGGCTTGTATTCTAGCCATATCTTATCTTTTAAGTTTTAGAGTGTTGGGCCATGTCCTAAGCTTATGTTTTAATACTTATGTATTTGATGTGTTATTTTAGCGTGTGATTGGGCTTGGGTCTTGTGTGTAGTTCGGCTAGACCTAGAAAGAGTGTCTTAGAGTTTTATTTTCTCTCCTTACTATATAAGGATAAGAAACACTCGTAAGAGACAACTTTGAATCTAAATTTTCATAATTCTTTTCATGCCTTTGGCGTGTATTGCTTTGAGTGAGAGTGAGGATTTGCTTTCATCAATTGTACCAAGAATCTTGGCTAACTTATCAACTATTTGTTGTGGTGTTTGTTAGATTCTCATCGAAATCCTTCGATCATTGGTGTTTCAGCTTCTCTAAGTGTAGGGTGCCATAGGAGGTGGGTTTATCAAATCTTTGGATTTCATATCTACTTGTGCATGTGGGTTTGAGGCTTGTGCCATAGGGTT
This sequence comes from Manihot esculenta, assembly GCF_001659605.2. Taxonomy (NCBI): domain Eukaryota; kingdom Viridiplantae; phylum Streptophyta; class Magnoliopsida; order Malpighiales; family Euphorbiaceae; genus Manihot; species Manihot esculenta. Next base: position 21,064,250 of record NC_035178.2, on the reverse strand, counting down.
CCACGTCATAGAGTCCTAATTCAGCTAGGGTGGCACAATCCCAATAGATGGCTTTTGGCAGTGTGGCTCAGCCGGCAGCTTTAGCTGCATCTTAGGATAAAGGGCAAGGTAGAGGAAGAGGGATGGCCTCTTCTTCAACAGATTCCCAAGGAGAAAGTCCTTCGGCACCAACACGGATCTTCACCATAACACAATAGGAAGCCAACACATCAAACACAGTGGTGTCAGGTAAACTCACTATTGGATGTTTTGATGTGTATGCTCTTATGGACCTTGGTGTCTCTCATTCTTTTGTTTCTCCAAGGGCTGTAGGCAGTTTGGGTTTGATACCTTATAAGCTAGAGTCTTCTCTCTCGGTCAGTGGGCCCAAGTATGATCCGTCTATGATAGAATTAGTTTGTCGATTCAGTCCAGTCATAGTTGAGGATTGGTGCCTTCCATACGACCTTGTGGTTCTAGATTTGATTGATTTGATGTCATTCTAGGGATGGATTGGCTCTCTAGTCATGGTGTGACCTTGGACTGTAGAGACAAGGTAGTTAGTGTAATACCCGGCTAAACCCGGCATCGGAATTCTTACCGTCCGGTGGGATTCAAGGATGTCAGAGGTTTCCTGAGGGTAGAGTGAAGGTTTTCTAAAATGTTTTAAAGTGTTTTCACGGTTTGATTAGGAAATAGTTGAGTTTTCGGGAGAAATGGCCAAAGGAGTTTCTGTCATGTTCGGCCCCCGAATGTTAAGTTCGGCCGCCGAAAGTGCTCAATGTTCGGCCTCCGAAGGTTAAGTTCGGCCCCCGAATGTTGCATGGTTTTGCATGCGATTCGGCAGCCGAAGCTGAGTTGGCCAGCCAATGTGTGGGCACTCCTTAGTCATTGTTTTGGGACAGATGTTACCTCCAAATCTTCCCAGAGGTTATGCCACGTCTCCCATGACTCATCTATAAGCTTTTAATCACCCATGCACAGGTTTGAGGGTGGTAAAGTGTTTTGAATGGTTTGAGAAAAAGAAGAGAGCTTTAAGGGTTTGGTGAAGGAAAAGAGGTGTTGGTGTATAGCTGTGAGTTCTGATTGTTTAGCTTCTATTTTCAAGAGGTAAGGGAAGCTTATAACTTGTTTTAATGATTTATAACAGCTTTTAAAGAGGTTAAGGGTAGAGTTATGTTTATAGGTTTAGTTTTGATGTTTTAATGGTTTATGCATGATTATGTGTTATAGTTGCTGTTTTGTTGGGGTTAATAGGTAGTTTTGGACCCCTTTGAGCATATACCAGAGTATATGCAAGTTGAGGAGTTGTGTATGCAGGATTGTGTAGAGTTGGTGCTTGGCAGGAGATGGTTGTGCACGAAGCTGAGTTCTGGATGAACTCAGGTTCGGCCGCCGAAGGGAGGATTCGGCCGCCGAACCCCTTGTGAAGGCAGTTTTGGCTGCCTAAGGTTGCCTCCGAAAGAATGGACTTTCGGATCTGTCCAGCACATTCGGCCGCCGAAGGTGCCGCCGAAGGTGTCCTGCCTAGCTTTTCCTATGCATACTTTATGTGATTGTTTTATGAGCTTTTAAAGGGGTTTTGGGGAGTTGTTTAAGAGTTGGTAAGAGTATGCTTGACACCTCAATCGAGTCCGTTTGTGTAGGTTTGGACCCGACAGTTCAGGGAGGTTGTCAGGAGTAGCAGTTGCAGAGTCAGTCAGGTTTCTGCTTGGAGCAGAGGTGAGTAGAACTAAACTTAATCTTTTATTAAAGAAACATAATGCTTTAGCATAGTTCATGCATCATGAATGCTATGATATGTATTAGGGTGATTGCATTAGAATCACGAATGTGAAGCATTGCATATTATGTGATCAGAGATTAGGTGGACCCAGGCGACTCCAATAGCCTAAGCTTCGGCTCCTGTCATTGTGTCAGGTCAGTTGGGCAATTACTTGTTGGAATGCCCTGTGTAGCTCCTTTGGGGGGGCCAGTGTTGACAGAGGGTATTTTTGGGGTCATGTCTACCTTAGTGGGGATTGGACCAAGGCGACTTCAATAGCCCGTCGAGGGAGTTTTGGGGTCATGTCTAATCCAAGATATATTGAGATGTTTGTGTTGTGATGCATTTTCATATATAGTGCGTATGAATGAACTGTTTTCAGTGTTTCTACTCACTGGGCTTTAGAAGCTCATCCCTTTCCCTTAATCCCAGTTTTGCAGGTTCAGAGTAGCTGGGAAGGGTAGAAGCATCAGAGTTGCTAAAGGATTGCATATGTAATAGTATAGTGTGGACATGATGTATGTCAAGGGATATATGTAAAGTGATGTAATAGTTAGTCAGTTAAGGTATAAATGTATTAGAATGTGCTTTTGCCTATTGCCTATAGTATGTTTTATCCCTTGTCTATGCATGTATCCTGTTTTCAGTTTCATGATGAGATATGAGTCAAACCAGGCTTAATACATGTTGTGTTTCGAAAACCCAGTGAATTATAACTGTGAGGGAAGACAGGGATTACTTCCTTTGACCCAAGACCAGTGCGGAGGAAAGACCAGGTTTGATTCCTGTGATCCATAGAGAGGCCAATAGAGAAGACCAGGTTTGATTCCTGTGACTCTATGGTAGCCAAGTTAACTTATGATATGCTGACCCTACAGGGTGGGTTCTATGTTTCAGAGCATAGTGCATGGAGGTTACTTGGTAGAGTATCACTGGTTTATGACAGATAGCCCTGAGGGCTAGTTCAGATTAGTATGTCTGAGCATTTGGTTCATATGATTGGACCTATAGTACAGTGTTTTAAAGGTTAAGTCTGGTAGTTTTAAAGACAAGTTTTAAAAAGTAATAGTCCTGTCGGATCATGTATGGGATTGTAACAGATACACAGAGTTCATAGCAGGCTTACTACGGGTCCCGGCGGCCTTAAGCCGATCTGGATCCTAGTGCCGAGCAGTTTGGGCCGTTACAAAGAGGGTACCGGTTTCCGGGCTGTTACAGTTAGATTCACAGAACAAGATGGATCAGAGGTTATCTTTCGAGGAAACAAGTCAGGTATGCTTAGAGGTTTGATATATGCCTTATAGACTTATAGGTTGCTTAGGAAGGGTTGTTAGGGGTTTCTTGCTCATACTAGAGAGTTGAACGGTTAGGTTAGGGAACCAACTTCAATGCCTATGGTAAGAGAATTTCTCAATGTGTTCCTAGATGATCTGTCAGGTTTACCACTTGATAGGGAAATAGAGTTTGAAATCTAGACCCATATCTATTTCTCTCTACAGGATGGCACTTGGCAAGTTGAAAGAGCTAAAGAAACAGTTGCAAGAGTTGGTAGATAAGAGTTTCATCCGACCTAGTATCTCACCTTGGGGTGCTTCAGTGTTGTTTATAAAAAAGAAGGATGGATCCCTAAGACTTTGTATTGACCATAGATAGTTGAACAAGGTCACTACCGAGAATAAGTATCCTTTACCCAAGATCAATGATGTTGTTTCTCCAAGATAGATTTAAGATCTGAGTATCATCAATTGAGAATCAGAGAAAAATATGTGCCTAAGGCAGCTTTTAGGACTAGATATGGGCATTATGAGTTCCTAGTAATGTCGTTCGAGCTGACCAATGGCCCTACAACATTCATGGATCTCATGTATAGAGTTTTCAGACAGTTTCTGGATTACTTTGTTATTGTCTTTATTGATGATATCTTAGTGTAGTTCAGAAGTGCAGAGGAGCATGCCCAATGTCTGAGGAGAGTGTTGCAGGCCTTAAGAGAATACGGGTTGTATGCCAAGTTCTTTAAATGTGAGTTCTGGTTTAGAAGTATCTATTTCTTAGGGCATGTAGTATTAGAAAATGGAATCGAGGTAGACCTAAGAAAGTAGAAGCAGTAGCTAACTAGTCCAAACCCACTACGGTAACAGATATCAAAAGCTTTTTGGGTTTGGTAGGTTACTATAGGAGATTCGTTCAGGATTTCTCCAAAATAGCTACTCCTATGACCAGGTTGACCGAAAAGAGTTAGAAGTTTTTTTGGTCAGATCAATGTGAATAGAGTTTTTAAAAGTTAAAAAGAAAGTTGATGTCAGCACCGGTGTTAGATCTATCTATAAGTAATGAGGATTTCATAGTGTTCTGAGATACATCCTGAGTGGGACTAGGTTGTGTGTTGATGCAGAGTAGTAGGATAATAGTTTATGCTTCTAAACAGTTGAAGAAGCACGAGTTAAATTATCCTATACACGATCTAGAGATGGTAGTTGTAATCTTTGCACTCAAGATGTGGAAGCACTACTTGTATGGGTTGAAATGTGAGATCTTTACAGATCATAAAAATTTGCAACAAATCTTGAGTCAGAGAGAGTTGAACTTGAGGTAGAAGAGATGGGTAGAACTGCTTAGTGATTATGATTGCAAAATCCAGTATCATCCGGTAAAGCAAACATAGTGGCAGATGCTCTGAGCTGGAAATCACTTGGCAATTTATCCTATATCTCAGTGGAAAGAAGACTAGTGTTTAAAAAGTTTTACAAGCTTGTTAATAAAGGCTTATAGCTGGAGTTGTCTGGTACAGGTGCTTTGACGGCATAAATAAAAGTGACACATGTATTTCTAGAACAAATGGCATAAAAATAGCACAAGGACCTGGAGTTGCTAAAAATAGCTAGAGTAGTCCAGCAAGGTAAGAATGATGATTTTAGGTTTGACAATAGAGGGATTCTCCATTATGGAAATAAATTATGTGTACCAGATGACATAGGCTTGAAAGGAGACATTATGAGAGATGCTCATAATGCTAGGTACAGTGTCCACCCTGGAGCCACCAAAATGTATCAAGATCCGAAGAAAGTATATTAGTGGCCTTCTATGAACATAGAAGTGGCTCTGTTTGTGGCTGCTTGTGAGGTGTGTCAAAAGGTGAAGTTGGAACATCAGAAGCCAGTTGGAATGCTCAACTCACTACTGATTCTAGAATGAAAAGGGGAAAATATGCCAATAGATTTTGTAGTGGGGTTACCAGTGACGTCCAACAGACATGACTCTATATGGGTAATAGCAAACAGATTGACCAAATCTGCTCACTTTATTCCTATCAGGAGTGGTTACTCTATGGACAAATTGGCACAGATCTACATGGAAGAAATCATCAAGTTGCATGGGGTTCCAATTTCTATAGTGTCAGATAGGGAAGCCCAGTTTACCTCCAGGTTTTGGCTAAGTCTGCAGAATGCTATGGGCACAAGGTTAGATTTTAGCACTTCTTTCTACCCGTAGACTAATGGATAGTCAAAAATGACCATCCAAACCATAAAGGACATGTTAAGGATGTGTGTGAAGACTTTGGTGGTTCTTAGAGGCAACATCTATCATTTGTGGAGTTTGCCTACAATAATAGTTACCATGCTAGCATTGGAATGGCTCCCTATGAAGCTTTATATGGGAGAGGTCACCTGTTTGTTGGGAAAAAGTAGGAAAAAGGGTTTTAGCAAGGCCAAAATTAGTAGAAATCACAAACAGGGTAGTGCCCATCATCAGAGAAAGAATCAAAACAGTAGTGAGTAGGCAGAAGAGCTATACAGACATCCGTAGAAAGCAAGTTCTCTTTCAAGAGGGAGATATGGTATTGCTTAAGGTGTCTCTTATGAAAGGGATGATTCATTTTGAAAAGAGAGATAAACTAGCTTCAAGGTACATCAGACCCTTCAAAATCTTGTAAAAGATTGGGAATGTATCTTACAAGTTAGATTTACCTGCTTTCATAGAGAGAATCCATCCAGTTTTCCATGTTTCTATGTTATGGAAATTCGTGTTAGATCTGAGCAAGGTTCTTAGTGAGTCTGATGTAGAGATCCTAGATGATCTCACCTATATTGAGCAGTCAGTATGGATCATAGACATGCAAATTAGAAAGTTAAGAAACAAGGAAATTTCAATAGTGAAAGTTTTATGGAATCATCACAATATGGAAGAGTGTACCTGGGAGACTAGAGAGTCGATGCTTAGGCAGTACGCTCATCTATTTTGAAGTAAGTTGTTAAATAATTTATATATTTTCTTGCTGTGCATGCTTTGTGGTTGCTTGTATGATTAAACATTCGAGGACAAATGTTCTTAAGAGGGGAGAATGTAATATCCAACTAAACTCCGATGTCGAAATTCTGTAGGAATCAAGGATCTCAAAACTAGAAACTTTAGAAGGATAAAACAGATTTTTTATAAAATGAATTTTAAGCATTTTATAATGTGTTTTAAAAAAAATTTAGTGTTTGGCTGCTGAACCTTCTAGATATGGCCACTGAACTTTGGTTGGTAGACCCACCTATAAAAGGGTCTCAGCTCGAAAGAGAGAAAGGTTTTCTTTCTCCATTTCAAGCAGAGGTGAATCTCCTACCCCTCTCCTTCACATATTCATCTTTTAAATAGTTTTCTCATGGATTATTACTTTTGTTTTGGCAAATCAATCTTGGGGATCAAGTTCTAGCATTTAGGACTCTCCATAGTTCATCTTATTCCCTTCTCTGGCTCTTGATTGTTGTGATCATTGTTTCTCCAAGAGGTAATTTAGAATCCTTACCTCTCTTCTGTTACTTGAGTTTTTAAAGAAATTATAAGTTGTTTCAAGGGTTTGGTTTTGCATGCAAGAACTTTTATGTGCTTTGAGTTTAAAGTTTGAATATGTGCGTTAATCCATATTTAATGAATTCATGCGGTTCCTTTCCTTGTTTCTAAGTCACTTTATGACCTTAGTTATGTTTTTTAGTAGTTTTATAGGCCTATATGTTAGTTTGGTTGCATTTAGAGGCTGGATTGTAGAAGCAAAATTGGGTTTGGCATGAAGCCAAAAGCCAGGTTCGGCCACCGACCTACACTTGAGGCAGCCATCTTTAGCCACCAAAAGTGCCTTTGAAAGTTTGACTTTCGGATCTGTAAGGGGACTTTAGGCCGCTGAACCATTGCGAAAAGTCCACTGTCTAGCCGTTTTCAACTCTTTTTCTGCAGGTTTTCTTATATGTTTATAGGAGTTTCTTGGGATAATTATAAAAGTTATAAAAGTTATGTTTGGTCCCTCATTTAAGTCTACCTATGTAAGATCAGACTTGGAAGACCATAGAAGCCAGTAGTGAGATAACTGCTTCAGGACTAGGCTTGCATCAGTCAGAGATGAGTAGAACTAAACTAAACTATTAATTTAAAGAAATTAAATGTTTTAAGCATGCTCATATATTCACAAATGCCATGTGTATATGATTAGGTTGTTTTGCATTAGAATTCACGAATATGATGCATTGCACAATTAATTGTTGTTGCGGATGGATGTTGGATGACCCACTAGCCCTCAACCATAGTATGATATGTTATGACGGATATAGAAAGACCAAAATTGCCCATTTTACGCCCCTCTGGCACTATGGATGTGTTATGTTATGTTATGTTTAAAAGAAAGTCCTAAGTAGCACCCGTTGTGGGTTGGACAATATTGGAATTATGGAGGGTTACTAGTGACAAGTCCATCTTGATATGAATTATTTGTGTTGTGACATATTCATATGATCATATGTTTTATTAAACTATTTTATAATTATGTTTCTACTCACTAGGCTCTTGTAGCTTATCCCTTTCCTCTAACACTAGGTTTGTAGGACCAAATTTATCTCAGCAGGTCAACAATATTGTGTATGGCATAGTTCCAATGTAATAGTATAGTTGTGGACATGTAATATATATTGTGGATTAGAATTATGTTTTGCCTGAATTTTCTTTTATAATTCCTTTGTTCATGATCTTATTATGTAAAAGTTTTAAAGTTTAAACTTTGTTTTAACCAAACTAAGGCATGTAATGATGACCATACTGGAGGTAATGATGACCATACTGGAGCATTTGATAAGGGTTCTAGCATGGATTTTGTAACACCCCTTACCCTATCAAAGTGTAGACAGAGCAAGGAATATCACAAACTATGCCTCTTTTGATATATCAAGACTAAACAATTTTCTTTATCTGTAAATATCAAGTTATTTTTTTTTCTTTTTGTTTTTGGGTAATCCAAGTACATTTTGGAAAGTGATTAAAGTAACTGTGAGATGTTAAAACAAAAGTTTTGGCAGAGTTTCCTCTGTTTCATTAGTACTTTAACCTGTAATACATATGAAAATCACACTTATAATTACACTAACAACTGTCATTTAATATCTTACTATTCTTTGATTACATAACCTTTACAACTCACTCTATTAAATATGTACACGCCAAAATATAACTGTATTATGACTCAGAGACTCAAAACTACCAGTTATGATAATGGCCTTGATATCTGATGTAGACCTCAGATGAACTCCGCGTATCTACTTTATCTACAACCTGCGTGAGGTAAAAACCAACACGCTGAGCTAATGCTCAGTGGGTGATAGCAACAAATAACAGAATAAACCAAACAAGTTCACATATATAGATAATCAAGTAAACAATTACAAGCTAGTAGATGCAAACATGTTAACATTCATCAATAAGTTCACAAAATTAAGTATCAATCTTAATTAAGATCTTAGCCCTTATAAACACATAGTAGGATCGACTAGGTAGATAAGGAATTATAACGGTAGGCACTGAGTGCCGAACGGTAGGCTCAGAGGCCAAAACTATGATAGCAGAGCTCTGTGGCCATGCTTATGAGGTATCTGATATGTAACTTCAAATATAGATCATGTATCGATAGCAATACTGCGAGCTCTGTATGTTTATATGGCATGCCATACCCTTAAGCTAACCTGGACTCCTATTACGTTTACCACGGCCAAGTATCATTAATTCAATGTATCAATGTAAATGCATGTCATTTGAAGCTATTTGAATTCATTTTCCAAAGTACATATATCATATGCCAAGGTTTACAATATGGAAAACTCATGGCAAATAGTGCAAACCTTTATTGACTTAGCATTTCAATATAGAAAACTACATTCTGCCATATATTGCATAAACTTTTCAAGCAGTTTAGAGTTACAATTTGAATTCAGTTTCTTCATACAAAATGTACATTTATGTCTTATCTTTCCAACAAGGTATGGTTCATGCAAATCTGATCATCCTAGCTTAAGTTATGAATTTTTCTTTACAAGCTACTCAATAAGGTCTTAATCAGTCCAGTATTGGTGGTGTGTGAAAGGCTTAGAGTAAAGAAACTTAACATGAGAGCTAAAAGTGAAAATCTAGCAGAATAGGTTTTAACAGGGCAGCTTGTGTTACCAACTTCATAACTTATTCTGTATTTATTGAAATTAGGCTTGAGATATACCAAATGAAAGCTAAGACAAAGAGCTAAAACTTTCATGAATTGACTAAATTCGGAATCTGTAAGTAAGATGATGAAAATGGCAAGTGAACTTAAACTGGACATAGTGGTAGTACGTCCGAAACAGAGTCTATTAAGTATACCATAACTAATTATATACTCAGTGAAATTTGTTAAGACCAGTGCCAAATGAATCTTAAGAAGTATACCTAAAACTTTGTAGAAGACAAGTTAGGCTATTTCATTCCTAGAGTAAGTGGCATTAGGGGAGGTACTAGCTTAACTCTAATCTGCTAATAACTGCATCATAGAAAACTCAAATAAAGAAACGGACATATCCAGAAATGAAGTAGCCAGTGTGATTAGTGAGTCGGGAACAAGTCACTTTCGGGAGGTGCTTAGAGTTTTCCGACGTGCTTGCTTGAGGTGCTTCTTTAAATCTGTCGTGCTTGCTTAAGTGAAAAGGACTTCTAAAAGGCTAAATGTATAGTTTAGTAGGTCAATCTATGATTATTGAAAGTTTGAAAACTAAATTGAAACATGGTAAAGAGTTTAGTAGGTTAAAGTGTAAATAAAATTCATCCTAAGATGTTACAGATTTTATGTTTTTAGTTATATTGCATGCACATGTCAAGTTTTAGTTCATGAGATAGAAATATTTTTATATGTTCTTATGATCACGTTTGGGATTATATCATATGTAACAGGATGTATAGTAGGCTTGCTATAGGCTCCAATGACTTTAAGTCGACTTGAACCCTAGCATCGATAGCGGTCTGGTTTTCGAATGGTTACACATATTGACTTTAAGAGTCTACACATTTTATTTTCTTGGCTATTTACAGTGAAACCTATGGGTTGTTCCACGTAAAACTCTTCTTATAATTCTCCATTGAGCAAAGCCATCTTCACATTCATTTGATGTAATTCAATATTCAAGTTAGCAACTAATGGCAAAAATAATCTTATTGAAATAAATCTCACAATAGGTGAAAAAGCTTTCTCACAATCTATTCCTTTCTGTTATGTGTATCCTTTAGTTATTAAATGAGTTTTGTATCTCTTGATACTGCCTCCAGCCTTACCTTGAATATTGAGAATCCAATTATTCCTTATTGCTTTATGCCTTATTGGTAAATCTATTAATTCCCAAACTTTGTTTGATTTTCTTGACTCTATTTCCTCTTCCAGTGTTTTAATCTATTCTTAGTTGGAGATTTAAGGATCTCGTTATTATTTCTCGACTCATCTGCATCAGGAGTAATAATGAATACTTCCAATTCATCTAAAAATGACAATGAGAAATCCTTAAACATCTCATTTATCATAGTTGAGATTGATTCATTGACTCATCAATAGGCATGTTACTCTCACTCAGACCAGTTTTCATGATTAGAGTTACTTTAGGTAGAAATTTTGAATTCAAATGAATATGTTCATTTGTATCCAAATTACTCCCACTCAAAATTGTATCCATTGGAATTTCTACAGTGAGAGCATCTGGCAATGAGTTCTAAATAAAAATAAGACTTTTCCTATCTTCCCATGCTTTTGGAAAAATTTGTCCTATGATTCAAACTTAGTTATACTTCTATTCTATTACTCGCCAAGAAATACATCTTTTTTACTATTTAAAGTATCTTAGAAAGATACAATTCTTTCCCTTTGGATCTAGTTTTCCAAATTTATGGAAAAGTTCATGGGAAATAGTCGTATAATCCCATAATTTTATATTCTCAAATCAAGTTTGCGTTTAGTCTATAACTTATATGGCGTGGAAATTATTGATTTGTGGGTACTCAATTAAGCACAATGGTGGTTATTAATAATGCAACACCCCAACATATGATTGGCAAATAAGCGTTTGCTATCATTGACCTAACCATTTCTAATAGGGTTCTATTTCTCCTTTCTGTAACACAATTCCTTGAATTGCTCTAACAGATAGTTCTTCAATAAGTTCTTAAAGTAGTTACTTTCTATCCAATTGGTTCTTAATTAAATCTAAAAATTTAATGAAACAACTTAAAACTTCAATTCTATGAGATATCAAATAGACATAACCATATTGAGTGTAGTTATCAATTATGAAATAGTTATATGTATATCTAACCTCCATATTTAGTGGACCACATATATTAGAATGGATTAATTATAAAGGAATTTAAAACTTGTTTCTTTTCACAACGATTTCATAGATGTTTTTCAAATTAGGCAATATTTAGAAGTTGACATATCTCCTTTTACATTATTTATATATGTATCAGAAGATGTAAAAAAGGAAAAAAAATATATAATGTTGAAGTTACTTATGATATCTAAGCCAATACAACCATTCAAAAAATATCTAGAACTACTAAAAATTGTACTTAAAAATAAGTTTACACCTTATTTATAAAAATTAATAGAAAAATCAAGTTCAATTAATACCAACACAAAAACTTGATTTCAATGAATTTAAAGGGCAAACATGATATTATTTAGAAGTAGGGTCTCCCTACCACACATAGTGAACTTGCAAATATTTATAACCTTCACCTTCACTGTAGAGTTTTTTCTTAACATATATTCATCTTAGCCTTCCCTGCAAAGTTTCATGTGGCATAATGAGACTAAACAGTGAACAATAGTTTCCTTTAATCTCAAGGTGCACTTTACTATTATTAAATGGAGCCTAACCTTGAATGAGTTGCTTCTTATTAAAATGGAGCTTCTCCCTCAGATTTTCAAGCTTCTCACTCTGAATTACTCTCCAATTTAATTGATCATTTGCCTTCCTTGATGAACATTTTGCACAAATTACAGAATTCCTTATAAATATCCAATGACACAAAGAATTATAAAGATTTTTGTAACATAATAATAGTCTCTAAATGCCCAAAAAGGGATAAAATCAAACCTTGGCAACAAGAACTTCACTCAACCTTGAATATAATAAATCATTATGACTCTTCAATGATTTCAACAAGGTGTTGTACACATTTAATATGAATATTCTGTAACAAATTACAAAACCATTGAATATAATACAAAAGCTATCCGAACAATGCAAATAGAAGCGTGATTCTGAGTTCAAAAATTGAACATGCAAATTACCTATATTTACACAATCAATGCAAATAGAAGCGTAGTTTGACACTTATGGATTTAATCTGATGGTAAGTGCATTTGAATAAATTTAAGAGATTTCAAATTCTACTCTCTCAACTTTCAGTCTCCATTTTTTAAAAAAAAAAGAAAGAAAGAAAGAAGCGTGACTTGAATTCTCACATATAGCGTAACAACTAGAAAATTACTGATCGTGGCTCCATCATGACGCATCATGCAAATTATTGATCGTGGCTCCTTAGAGGTTGCCGATGGTTGCTCGTCTTTCGGTGAAGCTCACTGCCACCGATAATGAGGGTGGTGGTCGGTAGAAATGGAAGAAAGATAAAAAGAAAGACACAGAGAGAGGGAAAGCGAGGCATTAATTTCACAGTTTTGTTTTTTTACAAATTAATCTTTTAAAGATAAGTCAAATCAATACAAATTATTTTAAAAACTAATTAATTTGAGTCCCTAATTCACTCTCTTAATTTTTTTTTATGTTTATTTAGTAAATAATCACTTAAATAATATTTTTATTATTTTATAATTTAAATAATTTAATATTGAATTATATTCAATTTAATGAGTTTAATAACTCGACTTATTATAATAATACGGGTAAATAATTTCTCTAAAATACTGTAATTTAAGATATTAATAAATTTATTAACCAATTATTTATTGCCAAACTTTAAATTACTATCAAATAAAAGAATATAATTATAATAAAACTCTAAATTATCATTACAATTGCATTACATTATTTACTAAAAAAATCTAATAAAATAATAAATAATAAAAATCAATATCTTTCTATGTCATTCTCTTTTCAAATATATATATATATATATAAGATTTAATAAACTCAATAGGTTAAAATGAAAATAATATATGCATAACTAAATAGTATAATAGAAATTCATCAAATTTATCATTGATTTAATATTTTCAAAATTTCAAATTTTTAAAATCGTATTATCAATAAAATAATATTTTTAAATAAAATATCTTATTTAGAATAAAATATACTATTAGACTTAACCTGTTTGAAAAATTAAATGAATATAAAAATAAATTTGTAAACAAATGTATAATGTGTTTGTAAAATTAAATAAATGAAAATAGATTTACAAATAGATATTTCAAAATATTTAAAAAATTAGATACATATAAACGGATTCAAATTGAATGTACAATTTATTTATAAAATTAAATGACAAACCTTTTAAATTGATTTATTATCTATTTTTTAAAATTAAATAGATACAAATAGATTTACAAATGGATTTTTAATCAATTTATAAAATTAAATAGACAGAAACTAATTTACAAAGAAACGTATAGTCCATTTATAAAATTAAATGAACATAAATGAATTTACAAATAAACATATTATCTACTTAAAAAATTAAATTAACACAAATAGACATGTAATCTCTATAAATAATTTAAAAAAACAAAAAAAATTACAAAGTAAAATATAATTCGTTTATAAAATTAAACGAATACAAATAGATTCGAAATGAATGTATAATCCATTTGTAAAATTAAATGGATATAAATAGATTTGTAAACAGATGTGTAATCGGTTTGTAAAATTAAATTGATACAAATGGTAACGTAAAATTCATTTATAAAGAAAATATGTTTTTTCAATGTTCGTTTATAAAATTGTTATTATTACAAATAGATTTATATCCGTTTCTAAATTTCGTTTAGATTTATATTCGTTTGTAAATTTCATTTATATTTTGTTAAATTCTTGTAACGTTATAAAAATTTATTATCACAATTAAAAATCAATTAAGAATACCATAAAGTATGAAATATCTTAATGATAATAGTGTGAGACACGATAGAGGCTATAAAAAACTATAAAATATGATTCAAAGTCAAGTATCATATTCTTTATTTTTAGATACGATCTTAAATGAAGTTTTTGTCTAGTATATATGATATACATAGATTAAACATAAAATCTTAAAATTTTAAAAATAAAAGTGCTTTGTCATTTTTTGTCTTGTATATATGATATACATAGATTAAACACAAAATCTTAAAATTTTAAAATTAAAAATGTTTTGGATGAAACTTGATAAGGATAAATTTGTTAAAAGACATAAACAGGATTTAGGATTTTAAAATAAATTTTATAATAAAAGAAGGAGTTATTTTAAATTAAAAAAATCATGATCCTTGAGAAAGAAGAAATAAGAAAAATAATAAAGTTTTTAGAAAATAAAATAAATTTAAATAAAGAGTTATCTAACTAACAAATAAATTGGATTAAACATCCTTTCAGTGTGAGCTTAATCCTATTAATTATTATCTCTAGCTATCTCGAAGTTAGCATATTGATTAATATAGAGATATTGATAATAGTAGAGTGGTGAATTTCATACTATAGGACATGTGATATCTAGGTAGATATGTGGACACTGGTAATGATGAGTGGATTAAAGAAATGGCATTTAGATGAAAAACACACAGAGTTTACTCTTACCAATATTTATTTATCTAGATCATAATAGTATATAATAGTTCTTATACCTGAGATGACACTTATCTCATATATAGATAGTTTGAGGTTGATACCGCTTACATACTTATACAATGTATAGATATATGACATGTGTTGGCTTAAGTTGGTTGTACATAGGGGTAAAGGGTTAGTTGAGATGGAATTCATTATCCTAGGTAAACGAGCGAAGTCTTATGCCCTTATTAATTGTTTCTTATTAGAAATCCTTGGCCGATGTAGTAAGACTTAGTTAGAGAAAAGGTTTTCTAATGTACATCTTGTTAATCAAGAATTAGAGTTAAGTGAAGTCCTATGATCCATAGTGTTGGATTTGATATTTACCATGACCCTAGCTTAAATCGAAACTTTGTAATGAAAGAATTCTAGTGCTTAATGATTTATGATCATGGTTCCAATTGAATAAAAAATACATTCATTGTTAATTAGGTAGCCATGGCGCATTATGTTAGATATTAACCATGATTTTATGGGATCCTGAAATTCATAGGAATGTCATTCAAGATTTGTGGAAAAGTTGTTTCCATTCCTATGGCCAATTAACTATGAACTTGAGAAGTCATGCATATAAGAAATAATCTTGGCAAGCCTAATCAATTAGTTAATTAAAGGTATTTAATTAATTATATTAATTAATAAATTTAGTTAGTAACGTGAGTTGTAATTCCCTATCATGACTTGAACTGAATTCAATAATGATAAGCAAAATCAAAGATATGAAAAATTATGAATTCATGTGATGAATTTATTCTACGTGTGTGACATGGAACTACTAGCTTTGGATTTTACAGCAGATTTGGACCGAACCTAACTTTTACTGTCAACGTCCGATAGAGACCCACAATAGCTTTTTGGAAAGGAAATTTCGAGACGCATGACTTTTAAAAGTGTGACAAGTCACCAAGTTAGATATGAAATTCCCTCGTTTAAGGGATCAATTTTGCATTTTAATTTTTTTTTGGATATTTTCATAATTTTGCTTATTAGAATTTTGTTTCTATTATAAATAGCCTCCCTTAACTATTAGAAACTCACTTTTTTAACTTTTGAGAAATTTCAATAAGACTTTTAATTTTCTAGCCTATCTTTTCTCTTATTTCATCTTTAACCAAATGATATTAATTAAAACTCTTAACGGAATCTAAATAGTCTTTTATCAGTGTGGCATAAATCTTATGAGAAAGATAAAATTCATGTGATGAATTTAAGTCATAGAGGACATGAGATTGGAAGAGAAAATATTCTATTGAGCCATATTGATATGAGTTTAATTTAATATAAGATGAATTTTAAATAGATGGACTTTAGAATTAAATTTTATTTTTTTTATGGGCGAAAGACCAAATGTTGGTTTAGTACATAACAATTAATATGATTAATTCATAAGAAAGTGATTCATTAAGTTAATAGGACTAATTTAATGAACTAATATTTAATATTAGATAAGTGTGACACATGTACAAAATATTATTAAATCTATAAAAATTATTTATTGAGCTAAACTCTCAATCTACAGTGGCTCAATTTACTTACTTGTAAGATCACTAATCAGACTAAAGGCTAAATATCCAAAATTCCATTAACGATGATTAATGAATAATGAGATTAATTAATTTAATTAATATAAGTTAATTTAATTAATTATGATTAACTGAGTAAATGAATTGTGATTAATTTAATTGACTAAATTAAAGAATCTTATACGTGAATATGATTAATGTAAAAATCATTTGAGCTAGTGACGGATGAAAAATTTAGTGGGCCCATTTAATATTCATTTAGGGAGAATTTAAGGGCAATTGAGGGACTCGGAGATGATGCCTAAATTGCTTCTAATCCCAATTATATAAGAGGCCAATTTAAGGATTATGGAAAGTAGTCTTCCATTTTGTTTAAAACCCCTAGAGTGAGAGAACCCTTTTCTCTCTTCTTCCTCTTTCACCTCTTTGACCAATACTTATAGGAAAACTTTTATTACAATGAATTAAATGTTAATTCTTTTGCTTATCTCACCTATCTCTTATGAGAAATCCATATTATAATCTCTTAAATTTGGTCATAAATGGAATTGGAGAAATTGTGTAGATTCAGTCAAGGAAGGCAAACTTATCTATCATTGGTCCATATGGATGTATTAAAGGATTCATGCTTGGGAGTCTATTACACCAAATGAAAGATTTCATTTGCACTACAGAAGGTAGGATCCTAAACTTACATTTAGGATAGTTAGTCTAAAATCTAATTTCTCCATATATGCTAATGTATGTATTTTCCTCATATATAATGGCTATATAGTGATTGTTAATATTTCTACTTGTAAATAAATGAATTTGGTTCAAGAAATTTGGAGTATTGAGCATGAAATCATAATTTTAAGGAAAATTTTGTTTAAATTTGATAACTTTGCCCAATAATCCTTGATTTTCTTCCATTGAGGGTGTTGGGTGACATTACCATTGCTTTCAGCATTATTGTAAATCATTATGATTTGTGAAGAACATATGATACGTGCATAGGAGGAGCATTATTTTTCAACAATATGAAGCACAAGACATTATTATATTCTTCAAATGTTCAATTAGAAAAATATGAAATTATAAGAATCCTAGAGCATTATTTTTCAACAATATGAAGCACAAGACATTATTATATTCTTCAAATGTTCAATTAGAAAAATATGAAATTATAAGAATCCTAGAAGCGTTCGAGTTATTCATGTTGAATACCATGTTTGGACGATAATAAAAATAAATTGACTTATATTTCTTAAAATTCATGGGTCCAATTGCAGCTATCATTTATTCACTTTTGGAAGTTTATAATTAAGATATTTTAGTGTTTTTGATATCTTTTAGAATTCTATATGGATTAGAAATAAAAATAGATATCATTGGCTAATAAAATTCTCCTAAATGAAGAGGGACTTTGACTTGCTAAAAGAATGGATGAATTTAAGTCCTAAATCAAGTAGAAGACATTCAGTATTTCCTTATCCTTTCAATGCAAAGATGGTTAATTCTTTGTGCCTCTATATTTAGCAATATATCAAGATTTAACCTTGTGGCATTCTAATATAAATTTTATTGCTCCATACTTATTAAGAATTTCTTATGGTGTTTGTTAGCTGGAAGTATCGCTTGATTATCTTCGTTTCTAGTCACATTTATCAATTATGAGTGGGGTAGAGTAACTTTATGAAGTTATTTGAGCTTTGTTCGTTGTAAAGTTGTGTGACGGGGTTCTTAGTTATAGATTGATTCCATAACTTAGATAAATTCTATCTATCTTTTATATTTTCGCATCATTTTGGTATCAGAGCATGGTGATAGATAAATTCCTATTTATTTATATTTCTTTGTTTCATACTTTTTTTAGTTTTAGTTTATCTCGTTATTTTGTTATTTTAGCTTATTTCGTATTTTCTGTTTTAAAGAAAAAAAAAGAAAAGAAAAAGGAAAAAAAGAAAAAAAATTAGTTATATTTCTATTAAAAAAAGGATAGGAAAAAGGACAAAAAAAAGCATGGGATATAGAAGAAGATCCAAGGATTTCCAATCAAGAGACCAATTAGACATCTTCAAATCCTT
Source organism: Manihot esculenta (assembly GCF_001659605.2). Lineage (NCBI taxonomy): Eukaryota > Viridiplantae > Streptophyta > Magnoliopsida > Malpighiales > Euphorbiaceae > Manihot > Manihot esculenta. Next base: position 21,045,784 of record NC_035178.2, on the reverse strand, counting down.
ACGTGAAGATTGTGCTCTCATGAAGACACAGTTTAAAGATTTTTAATGATGAGCGAAAGTCTTGGAGAAGCACTTATTGCAATGGGTAGAGCAATCTCAGTTGCCACCACGATAATCTGATTTTATTGAGATTGAAACCATATTTAAGGAGAATTGTTCTAAAAAGAAGATCACCGATTGGAAATAAGTTGAGCCTCAATATGATGAATATAATGTTGTCGATCGTGACGTTATTCAATATGATCTTGGCATAAAATCTGAATCCAATTGGGAAGATTGTAGTAGGGAAGATTGTAGTATTGAATAAAATAAAGATGATGAATCTATGTTAAGTTTGAGTGCCTTCAGAATCCCAACTGCTGTTAAGATTGTTGAAAGGATAATCGATGTGAAGATCGGTATATGTACATCGATCATTTTCTTGTCCATATGATTACCGATTTGAGGCTAAATAGTTTTGAGAAAGAAGGAGATGATATGTGCACATGAGGGGCATTATTTTTTCATAACTTAAAGTATAAGAACATTGTGATATTCTTCAAATATTCAATTAGAAAAGCATAAAATAATATGAATCCTAGAAGCGTTCGAGTTATTCATGTTGAATACAATATTTGAAAGACAAGAAAAAAAAATGAGCTTATTTTTCATCAAATTTGTGGATCCAATTTCAACTATCATTTATTTACTTTTTAAAGCTCATATATGAGATATTTTAGTATTTTTTTTCATGTCTTTTATGATCTTATATAGATGATATCATTGGCTAATAAAATTCTCCTATATGAAGAGGAGTTAAATTAATATCATTGGCTAATAAAATTCTCCTATATGAAGAGGGATTTTGGTTTGCTAAAAAGATGGACGAATTTTAAAGTCCTAAATTAAGTAAAAGATTTTAATATTTCCTTATCCTTTCAAAAGCGGCAATTTTATAAGGAAGTAGATTTTTATTTGTATTTTAGTGATGTCATAATTTTATTTTCCTTGTTGTATTCGCATTATTATTATCCTTATATTAGTAGGAATTTTTTATTTAGTTTTCCTTATTAAAATAGGTGATAGAACATAATTTAGTCCATATTATCATGATTTTATTGATGTTAATTTACACTATTTCTGCTTAATTTTGTGATTTTAATCTTATTCTGCAGAAAATGGTGTAAAGAGACAATTTGGAGAAAATGCCCCTAAAACTGCCTTAATTGGAGCAGAGCAAGCATGCCAAGTGCAACTGAAAGGAGCCAAATAAGGAAAGCAATTTGAAATTCAAATTTCAAATCCTTAAGAGAATTCAAAATTCAAATTCAAGATTCAGCCCATTAAGGAAAGTGTTAAATAAGAAAAATGTCAAATAAGGAAAGTGCAGTCAACAAAGCAGTTTGAAATTCAAGATCTTCAAGAATCCTTTTCCTTATTTGAGAAGCCAAATCTTCAAGATGCACATTTAGATTTTGAAGTTCAAATTCAGCTTGTCAAAGAAGCCAAAGAAGTCACACATGCCACACATGCCTTGCACATTCAAAATTTGAAATTCAAAAGAGAGGCTCCACCTCATTAATGTGCAAAATATGGGCAACACTTGGGCAGCCCTTGGGCAGCACGTGGGCAGCAGCTTGGACAGCCACTAGGACATCATCCCCATCCATCTTTCTCATTCGGCCAAGACAAGGAGCAAGGCTTCTCCACCATTCGGTTCCTCTTCTCTTGTTCTTTCCTTTTATTTTTTGTTTTGTTTCAGCCATGAGTGGCTGAAACCTTTAATTCTAGTTGAAGATTGGATGAAACTAAGGTTGTTTTATGGATTATGAGATCTGAACATAAACTATTTGTCTTTGGTTTGTTCAATATTCATACAATTTGGTGCTTGAATCTATTATTACTTTGTTGTTTTGATCAAATTGGCCACTTGATTCTTGATTGCAAGGTAATTGATTGTTAGTTTGGATAATTTTTAGTTCGTAATTGCTGGAATTATTCAAACATAAAAACACTTGGTGTAACAACTAAGGAATTATGTGATCTAGCAACACCTCATGCGTTTGAGTAGCTAGGATTGGATCTCTCTATTTCTTCATGCAATTGACAATTGTTTTGATGCCTAAGGCCCAAGGACGTTCCTTGGCAATTTATTAATTAGTAATTAATTAGAGGACGTTCTCTAATTGATTTAATCATAAGGAGAGACATGGTGGTGAGAAGCATCTTCCATCTCCATAACTAATCTATTGAATCAATCAAGAGAACATAAGTTTCAATGATCAATACAAACAACCAAAGTGGATCCAACTCTTCAACTAGACCTTTCTCATATTTGATATCTCTTTATTTCTTTTTACTATTTGCTTCTTTTATTGCTTTCAGTAGTTGGTAATTAAATCAATCTCAAAACCCCCCATTTTACTTTTATTGCACTTTATTTTTATTTTGCTTTCAGTTACTTGTTTTCAGTTGCGCTTTCAGTTAATTCTCTTGGTCTTGTTGAGAAAAATAGATTAGTTTTCAATTCTCTATGGATTCGATCCTTTCACCACTATCTACAGTTATAAAATTGTTGATAACCAGAAATGTTATTTTTGACCGGTTTCGACAACCGCGAGTTAAAAATTGGCGCCATTGCCGGGGAATTGATTTAACTTATATGTTTTTCTTTCATGACCAGATCTGCACTCAAGGACATTCTACCTTAAGATAAAAAAAAAAAAAATTTTGAAGCGCACAGTCAAAAAAGCCTGCCATCGCAGAATTGATTATGGATGAGGTAAGTACATATACTCTATCTTCTCAACTTTCTGAACTAACCTCTGCCATGACAAATTTCTTCACAGGTCGAGCTCAACAATTTCAGCCACCAAGGCCATGTAGGATTTGTGCATATGTGGGACACCTAACTGATCAATGTCCTACACTCTATGAGTATGATCAACTAGTACATGCATTTGGAGGATTCGATAGTCAGCCTAGATATACATTTGGAGGATTCTATGAACAGCCAAGACATGATCCATACTGTAACACATACAATCCAGGTTGGGGGGACCATCCAAACTACAGCTATGCTGGAGCTAACAATTACCAAAATTATCAAGGATATCAAGCCCAACCAGCACCTCCAAGTTCCATCCAGCACCTTGAAAAGATGATGAAAACAATGGTAAGTTCCATGCAAAGCATGCGACAGGACATAGGACAGCTGGCTGCGTCTATGAGCAGATCTGAATCCCAAGACACCTCAATGAATGCAAACATGTTAAGAAGAGAGGAAGAGTTTCAAGATGATGAGAAAAATGATGAAAGCTCACAAGTACAAGAACAAGCTGCTGAAGACAAACAAACAGAATACTGTTTATCCAAACAAACTGATCAAACAGAACCTGTTGATAGTTTAGATGTCATTGATTGTTTGAGCAAAGATGTTTTTTATATGAATCAAGATGATATTCTGAACAATGATCTTTGCAGGGAAGAGAGCCAGAAAGAGCCAAAACTAAAAGAAACCGACTATTGCATCCAACAGGTGAACTGCAACCATGTGCAGAATGAAGAAAGCTCAATCACACCTCTTCAGATGAGTTTGCAGAAAGGCCTTGCGCAGGACAGTTCTGCAACACTTCCAGTCGCACCTCTTCAGCTTCCATCACATGAAACTCCTTCCAGCCTTTCATTGCAGACCAATCTTGCACAGAAAGAGGCACCTGAAAGCCTTTCAGGCGCGTCCTTTCAGCTTCAATCACATATCAGTCCTCTTCAGCTCCCCTTTCAGTCAGATCTTGCGCAGAAGGAGCAAACTGAAACTAATTCTGCAATTCATCCAATGCAAACAGCCCATGCACATAAGGAACAAATGAAATTTCAAGCACCTAAACCAAAGGACCATATGGATCAATGCCTTCCCAAACCTCCAGATAAGGTAGAGTTTATTTTGCCTGAATTCAGTACTAAATTGCAGCTAGCTATGGAGAAATATGAATTGAAGTTGGAAGTGCTAAAAAATGCAAACATAAGGGCTAGAGTCACACCTCATCTGAAAGAGAAGAAGCTAATCATGTTACTTCATGAGTACATGAAAAAAATAGGATGGGTTATGACCAAATCAAAAGGAGTGCTACACTTTCTACTCAATTCAATTGGGACTCTTTTCCCTTCCCCAATTATTTGAGCCTTGATCAAGTGGATTGCACCATGCACACCACACCCAGGGGAGTACTCAGTTTTCTTTTGCATTTTAATATTTCCTATACATTAAGGACAATGCATGATTTAGGTGTGGGGGTGCATATATGAACTTCTATTTTCAGTCAGTCTTTCAATTTTAGTTCCATTTTTGCGTTTTTCTTTCTTTCAATTCCATTTTTGTGATTTGCTTAGTTTTGAATAGCCACAGTTGAAATTTTTTTTTTTCATTTTTGCCTTTAATAACACACAAACAACCACAGTCTTCTTCTTTTTTATTTGCTCTACTCAAACTGATAGACTATGTTGGATGAGCTTTTCTTTCCATGACCCCATTGATGTGATGACTCTTTAAACTTATGTTGAATCAATTGCAGTGAGTTATATTTATGTTTGAGAATTACCTTTTGAATTGAATCTTTGAGCTTGCCATGGTGAAAAATGTATTGATGACACTCATTAGAGAGAATGAATTGAAATTTGTGTGAATGAACTTAACATGACTTGATTTAGCAATTGGTGTTGATTTATCCAATGCATTGATTAAAGAAATTCAGCAAAGGCTTAGACTTCATAAGCACAATTAAAAACTATTCCAATGGTCATTGACTATGAACAGAGCTAGTAGCCACTTGGACAGGTGACCAACTGAGTAACTGGAGGTGGGTATCACCAATATGTACCTTCACGTCAAAAGGTTGGTGACTTTTTCAAGCAAAACTTAAGTGCAAAAGGCTGAATATAGTACTTCAAGGTAAGGGCAAATCACTCTGAAAGCTAAAAAGAATCTTATCTGAACAAATAATATGTGCATGTGTAATCTCTCTCTTGAGGAAAATAAATCCTAGCCATGGTAAGTAAAGGGAAACAAAGAAAGAAGGTGAGTAATCTTCACGCATATATACTTCACTGCAATGATTCAAAATAGGTGTCTTGAGTAAGAGCTTAAGAGGAAATAAGGATCAAGTTGCAAAGAAAGCTTGTTTGACAATGTTTATTTGCTTGAGGACAAGCAAAAGGCTAGGTGTGGGGGTATTTAATAGAACATAATTTAGTCCATACTATCATGATTTTATTGATGTTAATTTACACTATTTCTGCTTAATTTTGTGGTTTTAATCTTATTCTGCAAAAAATTGTGTAAAGAGACAATTTGGAGAAAATGCCCCTAAAACTGCCTTAATTGGAGCAAAGGAGAGCAAGTATGCCAAGTGCAACTGAAAGGAGCCAAATAAGGAAAGCAATTTGAAATTCAAATTTCAAATCCTTAAGAAAATTCAAAATTCAAATTCAAGATTCAGCCCATTAAGGAAAGTACTAAATAAGGAAAGTGCCAAATAAGGAAAGTGCAGTCAATAGAGCAGTTTGAAATTCAAGATCTTCAAGAATCTTTTTCCTTATTTGAGAAGCCAAATCTTCAAGATGCACATTCAGATTTTGAAATTCAAATTCAACTTGTCAAAGAAGCCAAAGAAGTCACACATGCCACACATGCCTTGCACATTCAAAATTTGAAATTCAAAAGAAAGGCTCCACCTCATTAATGTGCAAAATATGGGCAGCACTTGGGCAGCCCTTGGGCAGCACGTGGGCAGCAGCTTGGACAGCCACTAGGACATCATCCCCATCCATCTCTCCCATTCGGCCAAGACAAGGAGCAAGGCTTCTCCACCATTCGGTTCCTCTTCTCTTGTTCTTTGCTTTTATTTTCTGTTTTGTTTCAGCCATGAGTGGCTGAAACCTTTAATTCTAGTTGAAACTAAGATTGTTTTATGGATTGTGAGATCTGAACATAAACTATTTGTCTTTGGTTTGTTCAATATTCATACAATTTTGTGCTTGAATCTATTATTACTTTGTTGTTTTGATCAAATTGGCCGCTTGATTCTTGATTGCAAGGTAATTGATTGTTAGTTTGGATAATTTTTAGTCCGCAATTGCTGGAATTATTCAAATATAAGAACACTTGGTGTAACAACTAAGGAGTTGTGTGATCTAGCAACATCACATGCGTTTGAGTAGCTAGGATTGGATCTCTCTATTTCTTCATACAATTGACAATTGTTTTGATGCCTAAGGCCCAAGGACGTTCCTTGGTAATTTGTTAATTAGTAATTAATTAGAGGACGTTCCCTAATTGATTTAATCATAAGCAAAGACATGGTGGTGAGAAGCGTCTTTCATCTCCATAACTAATCTATTGAATCAATCAAAAGAACATAAGTTTCAATGATCAATCCAAACAACCAAAGTGGATCCAACTCTTCAACTAGACCTTTCTCAAATTTGATATCTCTTTATTTCTTTTTACTATTTGCTTCTTTTATTGCTTTCAGTAGTTGGTAATCAAATCAATCTCAAAACCCCCCATTTTACTTTTATTGCATTTTATTTTTATTCCGCTTTCTGTTACTTGCTTTCAGTTAATTCTCTTGGTCTTGTTGAGAAAATAGATTAGTTTTCAATTCTCTGTGGATTCGATCCTTTCACCACTATCTACAGTTGTAAAATTGTTGATAACCAGAAAGGTTATTTTTTACCGGCTTCGACAACCGCGAGTCAATAGGATTACCTGATGTTTTCCTATTTCAACTATAATTTATTTTATTTTTCTATTTCAATTAAGATTTAGTTTGTTTTTCTATTCCAATTAGGATTAGGAAGATTTTTTGCTATAAATAGTCTCTAATATGTACATAAGTGAGGAAGTTAAAAAGTGATATTTTACTCCATAATGAGAAATTATTGTTAAAAATTTGGTTTTTTTATTCAATGTAAAGATGGTTAATTCTTTATGTCTCCATATTTAGCAACTTATCAATGTTTAATTTTGTAGCTTTCTAATATAGATTTCATCGTTCCATACTTAGTTAACTGATTAAGAATTTCTTATGGTATTTTCTAGCTAGAAGTATCACTTATCTTTATTTCTAGTCACATTTGTTGATTAGGAATGGGATATAGTAACTCCTACAAAATATCTAAGTCTCTTTCGTTGTCAAGTTATGTGACGAAATTCTTATTTATAGGTTGATCCAGGGTTTCACTTCAGTTAGATTTATATTTTTCTATATTTCTTTATTTCATAAGTTTTTATTTAGTTTCATTTTATCTTGTTGTTTTATTATTTTAGTTTATTTTGTAGTTTTACTTTCAAATAAAAAAAGAAAAAAAAAATCAGTTATATTTATGTTTAAAAAAAAAGGAAAGAAAAAAAGAGAATAAAAAAAAAGAAAAAAAGCATGGCATGCAGAAGAAGATCTAAGGAGTTCTAATCAAGGAACCAGTTAGACACTATCAAATATTTATGTTGAAATTGTGCTCTCGTGAAAATGTAGTTCAAAGAATTCCAAGAATAAGTGAAAATCCTGGAGAAACTTCTACTATAGTGAGTAAAGTAATCTCAATTGCCATCATGATGATCTAATCTTATTGAGATCGAAATCATGTTTGAGGAGAACTATTCTGAAAAGGAAATCATCGATTGGAAATATAATGAGCCTCAATATTAATAGATAAAGATAATACTAAACCTTCTTCGAGTGTTTTGAAATAGCTTTCTGTTGTATTTAGATGTGTATAACTCCCTTATTTATAGGATGTAAACAGGCTGTATGTATGTATTTAAGCTCATCTGTTATTCATAATAATACACTTTTCCTATTCTCTTATGGTATCAGAGGTGAAAGCTTAACAACATTTTTTTTTCCGATCCATTTCTTTTCTACTTGTGTTCTTTTCCTATGTTATGGATCCACCATCTCCTACTGTTGAGAGTTCAACAACCCCTTCGATTGTGCAGTCCCCTACTGTGTCTTCTAGTTCTCAACTTGTTTCTATCAATGTCGCGACGTAAGCACCTATCAAACTCACCTTCACGAATTACCAATCCTTGCATATACAGTGGTATTCGCTGTTGGTTGGGGTATGATTTTCTTAAATATGTTGAGAAACCAAGTGATGTAACCATTGAATCAGATCCAATCTAGTTTCATCAAGACCAGTTAATTCGAAGTGCTCTAGTAGCATCTCTTTCACCGGATATTGTTACCTTTATAGTTGGTGAAAAATCTGCATCTGATGTCTGGCTTACCCTGGCAAAGACGTATGCAAAACCTTCACAGGCTCAGATTATGAGTCTTAGGGAATCTCTGTTCACCACTAAAAAGGGATCCATGACTATCACTAAGTTTTTATAGAAAGTTAAAGCTATCACCACCACTCTTGCTACCGCCAGTGTCCAGATTTCCATGAATGAAGTCGTCCTTCATGTTCTTCATGGCTTACCCCCGGAATATAAGGAAGTTGCTGCTGCAATTCATGCTCGAGATACAGAGGAATCTTTTGATATTTTGCATGATAAACTTATTGATTTTGAAAGTCAGTTGGCTCGCGAATCAAGTTTTGTTGCTGCGCCAACTACGGTTAACTATACTGCCAAATCAGGATCTGCTCGACCTCAGTCTCAATCACCTGAGAGTCGATCAAATATGTCTGCTGCGGTTTCATTACCTGGTAATTCTGGAGGAGGATAGACTTCGAAAGCAAAAGTCAAATGCCAATTTTGTGATCGACTGGGTCATACCAGCAAGAAGTGCTTTAAACTTAAAAAGTTGCTGCCCTAGATGTTTAACAATGATGCATCGCAGGCTGCAAACAAAACTCAGGTTAATTGTGTGACACAAACTGGGCAGTCTACTGATTCTAAGTGGATCATGGATTCCGGCACCAATCAACATGTTGTTCAAGACTTACAGAATTTGGCAATCCATTCTGAATATGATGGCAATGGCGATATTCTTCTTGGTGATGGTAGTTCTTACCCTATAACACATATTGGCTCTGTTCAACTTTTATCACACTCAAAACCCTTGCATTTGACTAATGTGTTATGTGTCCCTACTTTAAATAAGAATTTGATTTCCATTTATCAGTTATGTGCTGCTAATAATGTTGAAGTTACATTTAATCCATTCTTGTTTAATGTGAAGGATTTGAGCATGGGAGCGCTGCTGGCGGAAGGAAAGCCCGTTAATGGAATTTATGAATGGCCACTTGATCTGTCAGTTCTGTGAAAACCAAGTGTGAATCATACTATTGCCCATTCACAGTCTCTCTGGCATCGTCGGCTTGGCCATCCCTCTACCCCTGTTTGCGACCTATTTTGAAGCAGTTTCAATTTTCAGTTGTCAATAATAATTTTTTCTGTGATTCCTGTAAGTGCAACAAAATGTACAAATTTCCATTTTCTCAATCCATAATGACTAGTTCAAAACCATTGGAATTAATTTATACTAATGTCTGGGGTCCTTCCCCGATTACTTCTATTGATGGGTTCCGTTACTACCTGATTTTTGTCGATCACTATACCAAATATGTCTGGTTCTTTCCCTTTAAACGAAAGTCGGATGTGTCTTCTATTTTCCCTGTTTATAAGAAAATGATTGAGAATTATTTTGACACGAAAATTATTTCAATCTATTCAGACAATGGGGGGAAATTTCATTATTTAAAGAGTTTTTTACAAGATAATGGGATTTCGCATTTTCTCACTCCGCCTTATACCCCTGAACACAATGCAATTGCTAAACTTAGGCACCGACATATTATTGAGACTAGACTCACCTTACTTCATTCAGCTAATTTGCCACTTTCATTTTGGTCCTATGCTTTTCAAACGGCAGTCTACTTAATTAATAGGATGCCTACTCCTATTCTTGGAAATAATTATCCTTTCTAGTATCTTCATAAGAAAGAACCAAATTATATAAAATTGAAAGTCTTCAGGTGTTTACGCTACCCGTGGGTCAGACCCTTTAATTCCCATAAGCTTGAAAAATGCTCTGTTCCTTGTGTTTTCTTAGGATACTCAATCACCCAGAGTGCGTATAAGTGCTACGATCCACTCACTTCGAAACTATATCTATCTCGTCATGTGGAGTTTGCAGAAATAGAGTTCCCCTTTTGTACTCTTGCTCAAAACCTAGAACGCCCAAATTCTTCTACCATATATACTTGGTCTCTCCCATCCATTTTGTTTTACCAATTATAGGAATTGACAGTCTCAGGGAGCTAGAATTGATGATGGCTGCTATGGTTTCCCCTTCTCCGGTTCAGTTGCAACCAATGCCAAATCCGAGAGCCACATTGGAATCCAGATCAGGAACGAATATGGGTATGGGTTTTTCTACTGGTTTAATATCTGATAATACCGATACTGTGGATGTATCTCAGTTGGAGTTGGTTCCTCAAGTGCAAAATCAGTCTATTCACCCGATGATTACTAGGAGTAAAAATAATATTCGAAAGCCTATTCAGAAGTTGTGTTTGGCAACGATTTCTCAATCTCCAACTATTTTATTTTTTCCTAAAACAGTGGCACAGACACTAAAAGATCCCAAATGGAGATTCGCTATGGAGGCTGAATATAATGCGTTAATGAAGCAGAAGACTTGGAAGTTGGTTTCTTCAGATAAAGTAGCAAATGTTGTGAGCTGCAAATGGCTATTTCGAATCAAGACTGATGCCCAAAGAAATCCGGTGAGGTACAAAGCCCGTTTAGTAGCCAGAGGATTCACTCAACGCCCTGGTTTCAATTTTGATCAAACTTTTTTGCCGATTGCTAAACATCCTACTGTAAGAATAATTCTATCTCTTGTTGTTGTTCACGGGTGGTCTTTGAGACAAATTGACGTTAATAATGCTTTTCTGCATGGTGTGTTGACTGAAGAGGTTTTTATGGAGCAACCCCCTGGGTTTGTCGACACTGATGCTCCTCATTATATTTGTCACTTGGAAAAGTCGCTGTATGGACTTAAGCAGGCACCAAGGGCATGGTACTCTAAATTAACATCATTTCTTATTATTGATGATTTTGAACAGTCGAAATCCAACAGTTGTTTGTTTATGTCGTACAAGAATGGTCACTGTGTCTACATTCTTGTTTATGTCGATGATATCATCGGTATTGGCAGTAACTCTATTTTGATTGAACAGCTTATACAATTAATTGGTGGAAAATTCTCTATCAAAGACTTGGGCACTTTGCATTACTTCTTAGGAGTGGAAGATACAAGAACTGAGTCTGGTCTGTTTTTGTCTCAACAGAATTATGTTAGAGAGCTTTTGGAAAAAGTAAACATGCATGAAACAAAATCAGCTGCCACTCCACTATCCGTATCTATAGTATTACGTAAACATGATTCAAATGCTTTGGATGATGTCTCCGAATACAGGGCGATCATTGAAAGTTTACAATACTTGTTGTTAACTAGATTGGATGTGGCTTTTGTTGTCAATAAACTCTCTTAGTATACTTACCGGCCTACGTTCAATCATTGGGCAGTAGTGAAGAGGTTACTTTGCTATTTGGTTGGAACAATTGATCATGGTTTGGTCTTGCATAAACAATCCACATTAAGTCTACATACATTTTCAAATGCGGATTGGGCTGGTGACTGAGATGATCGAACATCAATAGGAGCTCACGTCATTTTTCTGGGGAGAAATCCTATGGCTTGGTCGTCGAAGAAACAAAAATCCATTGCTAGATCTTCAACGGAAGCTGAATACAAGTCAGTGGCTACAACTACAGCTAACTTGATTTGGGTAAAAAATCTGCTTCTTGAATTGAAAGTTCGAATTCCGAATAAACCATTGATCTACTGCGATAATCTGGAGGCGACATATGTGGCTGCCAACCCAGTTTTCCACTCCAAAATGAAACACATAGCACTAGATTATCACTTTGTCAGACAGAAGGTTCAAGCTGGCCATCTATGAGTTATCCATGTTTCTTCTAAAGAATAAATTGCTGATTTATTAACTAACCCATTGCCCATTATAGAGTTTACAAAGTTCAAGAACAAGATTGGTGTCGGAGCTCAACCACCATATTGCGGGGGCATAATAGATAAGGATAATACTAAACCTTCTTCGAGTGTTTTGAAATAGCTTTCTGTTGTATTTAGATGTGTATAACTCCCTTATTTGTATGATGTAAACAGGTTATATGTATGTATTTAAGCTCATCTGTTATTCATAATAATACACTTTTCCTATTCTCTTAAATATGATGACTATGAGGATGTCGATAGTGATGTTATTCAATATTATCTTGACATAAACTCTTAATCCAATTGGAAAGACTGCACTATTGAAGAGAACAAAGATGATGAACCTATATCAAGTTTGAGCGCCTTTGGAATCTCTAATTGCTACTAAGATTGTTGAAAAAGACAACCAATATAAAGATGGATATGTATACATCAATCCTTTTCTTATCTATATGATTATCGATTCGAGAATGAATTGTTATGAGAAGGGAGGAAATGATACATGCACAGGAGGGGCATTATTTTTCAATAACTTGAAGCTCAAGAACATTATGATATTATTTAAGTATTCAATTAGGAAAGCACAAAATCATACAAATCCTAGAAGCATTCGAGTTATTCATATTGAATATTACATTTGGAAGACAGGAAAAAAATGGGCTTATTTTTCTAAAAATTCATGGTCTAGTTTTAACAATCATTTATTTATTTTTGAAAGCTCATATATGAAATATTTTAGTGTTTTTAATGTCTTTTATAATCTTATATGAATTAGGAGTCAAATTGACATTATTGGCTAACAACATTCTCCTATATGAAGAAGGATTTTGCCTTGTTAAAATGATGGAAGAATTTTGAAGTCCTAAATCAAATAGAATACTTTCAATGTTTCCTTATCTTTTGAGAAGTAACAATTTTAAAAGGATGTGGATGTTTATTTATATTCTAATTAGGTTATAATTTCGGAAGTGGATTTTTATTTCTGTCCTAGTTAGCTTAAAATAGGATTACATTATATTTTTATATTTCAACTAAAATTTATTTTATTTTTTTATTTCAATTAGAATTTATTTTGCTTTAGGAAGATTTTTTGCTATAAATAGCCTATATTGTATACATACGTGAGGAAGTTAAAAAGTTGATAATTTTCTCCACAATGAAATTTTATTCTTAGAATTTTAGTTTTTTTATTCAATGCAAAATAGTTAATTTTTTATGTTTTCATATTTTAGTAATTTATCAAAATTTAATTTTGTGGCGTTCTAATCAGAATTTTATCGCTTCATATTTAATTAACTTATCAAAACTTTCTTGTGGTATTTTTTAGCTGCAGGTATCATTTTATTATCTTTATTGTGGTATTTTTTAGCCGAAACTCATGCACCTTCGGCGGCCGAATATCTACTTTCGGCAGCCGAACCCTTTCGGGGGCAAGTTTCGGGGGCTGAAAGGCACTCCAGAGATGAAAGTCTCGAACCTTCGGCAGCACCTTCGGCGGTCGAAACGCCCCTCCAGAGCCGAAAGTCCAAAGGCTCGGGGGCAAGCTTAGGCAGCCGAAGCCACCTCCTCAGCACATTCGACGGCCGAAGCTGGGTTCATCAGCAAGGCAGAACCTTGCTCTGCCTCACACCAAAATGCACCAATCTTCCTCTAACTCAAACACCTCAACTTCTTAACATGCATACACCCAAGTATATGCTCAAAGGGGTCAAAAACTACCTAAAAACCCCAACAAACAGCAAAGCATAACACATACACAAACTTTTCTCACAAAAACATCAAAAACTCTCTTTTAACCCTATTCATGCAACTCTCCCCCAAACCCTCAAAAAGCTTCCATAAATCATGAAAATAAGCTTAGGATCTTCACTTACCTCTTGAAACCAAGAAGATGAACGATCCTAACGTGGAGTTTTGGAGCAACTCTCCTTCAAACTCGCCAAACTTCAAAATCTCAAGTGTTTAGTTCAAAACCTTCAAAATAACATAAAAATCAATCAAACCTTTGCATGATTTGATGAAAACATAAAGAAAACTCAAAAAGGACATGGTCTCACCTCAGAAAGTGAAAGAAAAACGGCAATACTTATCCTTTCAACCGACTGAGGGCCTTTTATAGGTGGTTGGCCAGACCACCTTCGGCGGCCACACGTGAAACCGAAAGCCATGCATGTTCGGTGGCCGAATGTCACCTTCGGCAGCCAAACCTGGTTTTTCTGCCTTGGTTCTTTTCTTGTAAAACCTCTTTTCATTTTAGCTTAAAAAACAGTAAAACATACCACATAACTGTAGAAAAAACATAAATCTTACCCTTCTAGAGAATTCCGACATCCAGGATTCTACCGGACGACAGGAATTCTGATGCCGGACTCTAACCGGAAATTACAATTTTCTCCACAATGAAATTTTATTCTTAGAATTTTAGTTTTTTTATTCAATGCAAAATAGTTAATTTTTTGTGTTTTCATATTTTAGTAATTTATCAAAATTTAATTTTGTGACGTTCTAATCAGAATTTCATCGCTTCATATTTAATTAACTTATCAAAATTTTCTTGTGATATTTTTTAGCTGCAGGTATCATTTTATTATCTTTATTTCTAATTACATTTATTGAGTAAATAAAAGGCAAATCCTAGATTTACATTCACCCAACACAACCTATTATAGAAGCTATACTATTTATAAATTACAAATCTTTAGATTTTCAAGTCAAGCTAGCTCCCACTAATCACCATCAATAGCTTGAGCCTCCCATTTCCATATTTAATCTCTATTAATATATTACACTAATTTCTTTTGACACATCAAGGCGAAAAGAACAAAGAAAAATGAGTTTGCAGCAAACCATAAAAGAATATTTACGTGCCTTTTGAATTAATAATAAACACCCAAAGCATAAATAAAAAATCTAATCATATTGGTCTTCTAAAATTCATGATCACCCATCATATAATTAAAATTAAAATTCAACTTTGAAAAAAGAAAAAACTTTAAAAATAACCAAAAACGAGTCTAGCCCATGTTTCAATCCTGGATGCATGCTCCAAACATAAAATAGATTACGAAAATATAGGGTGTAGCGTGTGACCTTGTGTTTCACTCAAAAACAAGGTGTCACCCCATGTTTCCTACTACTTTTACATGCGACCAAGAGAAAAAGGCCCAGATTTACATGAGTGATATTCTCACTGCATGGTTCTTCATGCAACCTGTGTTTTATCCTAGACCCATGAAAACCTGGGAAAAACATGTGTGAAAAAAGTTTTAAATCCAAATAATCATCCCAATTAATTGTAACATGTGTCTTTCACACATATAGTTAATGAAGTGGCTTTGAAATCAATTGAAATACCACAATGAAAGCAAATCAGGATTATTGGGCAAAATTAACAATTTAAAACTTTTTTCCTAAAACTATGATTTCTTTCTCAATACTCTAAATTTATTGAATCAAAATTCAATTATTTACAAACATAAACATTGATCATCATTATCCAACCATTGTATATTAGGAAATTACACCGATTAGCATAAATGGAGAAATTAGGTTTTAGATTAGTTATCTTAAAACTAAGTTTAGAGTCCTACTTTTTTAAGCACAAATCCAATCTTCACTTCAGTGGAATAGACTCCCAAACATGGACCCTTTTATTTATCCACACGCAGATCAAATCTTCGCTTCGAATGAATAGACTCCCAAGCGTAGCCCTTTTATCCATCTACATGAACCAATAGGAAGAAGAGAGACAAGGGTTCTCTCAAATTAGGGGTTTTAGACAAAATGGAAGACTAGCTATTCTCTCTAACTTGTCAATTGGCGCTATGTATGGTTGGGCTTAGAGTTTTTTAGGAGTTAAGGATTTCTCATCCCCTAATTACTAAATTACCCTTAAATTCTTCCCAATGAATATTAAGTGGGGCCAAGTTAATTTTCTATCCTCCACATTTTATTGTTTGGCTCCAATAAATTTTACATATATTGTATACGCATATAAAGTTCTTTAATTAAATTAATCAAAATTAATTAAATTAATCAAAATTAATATATATTAATTAATCACATTATCCATTAATTATTATTATTAATATTATTATTATTATATCTTTTATTTTTTTATCCAAATAAAACTAAAAAAATATTTATTTCAAAGATTATTTAATTACTTTGAACTCAATTTCCACGATTCCTTAATTATTGAAAAGGAAAATTAATATAACTAACAAAATACGATTTTATTGAATTTAGTAAACATAATTAAAATAAAAATAATTATTTTATTAATCAAATAAAATTTAAGCACTGTCTCACAATTTACATGTTAATTTTTTAAATTTAATTTAGTCCATTGACTAAAATATGATAAATTTTGATTTTATTAATCAATAAATAAAGTTTAAAATATAAATGTGATTTTTCGTAAATATTTAAATTATTTTATTAGTTTTAAAAAATACATTTAAAGTAAAAATTTATTATTATTATTATTATTATTCTCTTTCATTATTTTATAAATTATTAATAAATAACTTAAATTTTATGTTTTTAATAATTATACATATCTTCTACTTTTATATTTTAATAGATCTTAGTCTGCTAAAGTATACAGTATATTTATTAAAAAACATTTAGGACACACCCATTGAAAGTTAAAAATTATATATATATATATATATTGCCATTAATGCTTTCAAAAAGGTTTGAAAACATCCCTTCGAAAAAGGAGCTTACTACAAGTGAAAAAATCATGGGAGTTAATCCTAAGGTTACGTTTCCTAGGAAAAATAAAAAGAATAAAAAATAAGAGGCAGGATTAAGAGAGATGAATATTTTTTCTTTTTTTTTTTTTTTACAAATGCAGTACAAGTAGCATTTAAATAAGGCCTAAAACATAGTGCACAAAAAATATTACAAAAGTTCTAGAGGTCCAAAATATTAAAAAAATTAATAACAAAATAAATTATACTAAATTAACAACAAAAATCAATTAAAGGAGTACGATTCAAATCAAGAATATAACAAAATCAAATTAATAAATCGAACCGCAATAAATAAATATGCAATATTAAAAAATATAAAATCAAGCATTTATAAAAGACAAATCGACTCTATTGTAGCTGCACCGTCACACAAACCCCTATAATCATATAAATTAGAGAAAACAAAACGAAGTAAAATCATATAGAAATAGAATTAATAAAAATTAAAAAAAAATAAATGGAAGAAAAAAGAAAAAATCAACATGTAAGACCAAAAAACCCTTAGAATAACACTGCAGGTTCGAACAAAAAACTAATTTTTACTATTTACTTGAATGAACTTTTGTATATAATAATTATTTCTTTTTAAATTTTTGTTAGAAAATAAATTTATTAGATAGCAAGATAATCATTATATAGACAAGTCTAAAGACTCACAGCATAAAAGACTTGGCTAAATTCAATTGCCTCCATAATGAATACTTTAGCCGAATCAAGCAATTGTCAAAACCAATTGACCCAAAGAAGAAAAATTAGCACAACAGAGAGGAGGTGATACAGCTCCTCACATGCACCGAGGGCCAAAAGCTATATGGATGATCTTCGGCGTGCACTGAGGGAATCTTCGTTAGAAATTTTGTGATAATCACATATAAATAATATAAGAATATAAAATATCACGTGATTCGATATAAATTTGCATCAGGATAAATTTATTAATAAAAAAATATTTTATAATCGTTAATTAATTTTTTTATATTTCAAAAAAGTTATTTACACGCCTATTCACAATTCAGCTTAGCTTTATAGCATGTCATTCTCATTCAATATATTTCTCATTTTTTATAATAAACTACTAATTAAATAAAAGGTTTAAATTAAATTCTTTAATTATAATTTCTCTTTTTATAATAGATTATTAATTGAAGAAAAAGTTTAAATTAAATTCCTTAATTATAATTGATCTCTTTTTATAATAGATTAATCGAAGAAAAAATTTCAATTAAATTCTTTAAATCTTTGTTTGGTATATAATTCTTCTAAGAAGAGAATTAAATTCTATCCATGCAATTCAATTCATTTCTATTTATAAAAAAAATTCATTTATTTGGAATCAATTTAAATGTAATAAAATTTAATTGAATTCTTTTACATTAGATAAATTAAAAATAAAATTTAAATTAATTTAATTTGTTCATTATTTTTAAACAAAACATAAATATTTATTCTTATAAATAACAATCATTTTTATTCCATTCATTATTAATATTTTTGTAACATTTAAAGTCTCAATTTTACATAATTTTTTATTATTAAAAATATAAAATTATTTTTTTAAATTAATAAAATAACATAATAAATTTTTAATATTAATTATAAATATATTAAATATTAATAATTACTATTAAATTAAAATAATTTTATAAAGAGTAATTATTAATTATAAATAAGAAATAAATTTAAAATTAAATGAAAAAAAAATAAAAGAATTTTTAATGGCTAATTTTAATATAAATAACCTTAAATGAAATAATTTTTTATAAACGTGCAACAATTTTAATAAGATTTACTTTTAATTTAAAATTAATTCTCATAACAATTCAAAGAAATTGAATTCTTATATTATTGGTTTTGTCAAATACAAAAATTTAAGAAAAAAAAATTATTTCTTTTCGCATTTCAAACCATGGCTAACTGTAATTTTTTTAATGAGAAATTTACTTAAAACTCTTAAATAAAATTTTAATAGTAATAACATTCATATTTATTTTGAACTACTAATTCTATTTGATTTGGAATTCAACAACTTCTAATCTCAAGTAAAAAATAATTAGCCTTCTCAATTTAGTATAAAGTCATTTTTTTCCTAGGTACTTGCACTTTTATTTATTAATATTATATCTTATTTCAGCTCGCAATTCAATTAAAGTGCTTCTTTTTAATGTGTAAAGATTTTTTTTTAAATATTTATAGTCATCATGATCATAAAATCACCTGGCTAATTCTTATGGCTCCACCTAGAATAGAAAATTCATAAAATAAAGAATCTAATTTACCTAAAAAAATTAAATTCTTTTTAAAGTTAGAAATATACATACTTCGTCAAATACTTTAATCCCATTATCATGTAATTTGATTTTCACTCTAGTAATACTTTCAACTTTTATCTTATTTTTATCGGCTAGTTTCACTTGATTTCTTTTTCTTTTTTTCAATTGCATCCAACCATTCATTCTTCGACAAATGTGAAGAGAGCAAGTAGAAATTCTATTATCCATTCATCTTATAGTAGAGACCCTTTGCATTTTCTTCATCATTATTCATATTCATTTATATCACGTTTGTCATCCTCAATTGCAAATGCAACAGTTTCTTCTTTTCCACTATCTTTTTTATAATTGTTTAAACCCTGCAAGATCTTTTTTTATCTTCTTACAGGTGTATTAAATGTAATTCATCTCATGATAATAGAAACTTTCTTTATTTGCAAGATCTACTCATGGTCTCGAGGTTAATCTACTTGAATTATTTCCATATGAATTGCTTCTATTACGACTCAAATTAGCAACAAAGTTCCACCTTCATTGCTAATACTTGTTTTCTTGAACTTTTCATCATTTAGAATTATTGTACTAACCACTTTCACCCTTAGTATTTCATTCTGAAGTGTTAGAGTTGTCACCAAACTTTTATAGGATTATGGGAAATATGTTAGAAACAAGAGGGTTTTGCCTTCATCAACAATCTTCACTCCTACACTAACCTACTGGGTATTTAATTTATTAAAAACATTAAGATGATCTCATATGCCCATATCTTCCTCCATTCCGAGTTGGTACAATTCTTTTTTTAAGTACAAATAGTTTATGACTGTATGTACAAACTCTCTGATTTCTTCCATAATATAATTGGCGACGTTTTTTCAAAGATATTATACTTTACATCAAGAACTAACATCAATCTAATCGTACTCATTGCCCTTTATTGAAACTCTTTTCAATCATTATCCTTGATCATCACTAGTTGTATCTCATTTAAAACTTTAATAAATCCTTATTATACAAGGATATCTTTCAAGATAGTTTGCGATGGACAATCAAACGACTCTACCTCTCGCCATCTTTGACACCACAAACTTGGCTCTAATACCAATTTGTTGTAATAATTACTCACAAATGAAGTAACACAAAATTTAATGTGGTTCATCTTAATTCTACTCTACAATAAATCTACTAATAAGGAAAAATAATTTACAACTACTAATTTAATTTTTCTCTCTCAAAAATAACTCGCAATGCTCAACTACTCATAATTTGATCGTACTATAAGCTACTCTCATTCAAGAGATTCTTCTCATTTTTTTTTATAACTGACCACTAGTTGAATAAAAGTTTAAATTGGACTCTTTTAACCATTATTTTTTCCTAATAAGAATTCTAGTAAAAACTCCTAAACAAAATCCTAATTGTAATACCTTGCTATTTATTTTAAACTATTAATTCTATTCGACTTAGAATTTCAATAGAAACAACCCACTATTACAAATTAAAGATTGATTGGAGCTAGGAAAATGAGTAACTAGGAATACAAAGGATTAGACTTTGAGAGGCATCTAGAAGCAAACTATCAATCTCTTGTAGTTATTAAGGGACTGGAGATCAAGGGGCACTAATAACATCTCTGAGTTACTACCTCACAAAAATCCTTGAATTCACTCTACTAGAAGAAACACACAAGCACACAACTAAAGCATCACTAGAATGCCAAATGAAGGTCTTCGCATATGGCACCAAAACGAGTTGATCCTTAAAAAGCATTCACTATGAAACACGAAAAAGAGGCTAAAACCTTAAAACCTAAAGAAATAAAGAGAGAGAAATCTCTAAAAAAAAAAAAAATTAGAAAGAGAGATAGATAAAATGGTAAGAAAGTTATTGTTGACCCATAAGTCTTAGAAGAGCTTGATTTTGATGATACCAAAGCTTAATGAACTATGTTTATCTAATCATCATTAACTTTGAAAGTGGAATATTTGGAAAACATTGAAAATACAAGAAAAGTCTACACATCAGAAAGAATGAAGATTCATATGACAATACAAGATGAATAAAAAAGAAAAGAAGTATAGAAATGTATCTCTAAGATTTTTTTTATAAAAGAGCGAGTGAGTAGATGTGTTAATAATGAATCTATCTATCTCATTTCATTTCTTGGAAAAAGCAAAGAAAATATTTAAAGCTTTTGTCCTTAAAGGCTAAAATTAGACATCTAATTTTAGCAACAGTTTAAATTTAGATATCTAATTTCTGCCTATATTCATTTTTAGTTAACTACTTTCAGACTGCGAAAGTAATTGATTTCAGTCTACATGGTTTTTAAGTAGTTTAACGGCTAGTATTTTAAAATTATTACCGTTAAGCTATCTCTGCAGCTATGAGAGAAAAGATTTTCGGACATCTATTTAAGAGATTAAAAACTCTTCATAAAAGAGATTAAAAAGTCTTTATAAAAGCGTAATGAAAGCACAAAATTCTTGAGAGCATTTCAGATACCTTTGCATTAAAAGCTTTTTCATTCTCATATTTGATCTTCATTGGAAAATCTACTCTCTTTCATCTTAATAGCATTTTTGTTGTATCTGATAAAGAGTTGCTGAGAGTGTCTTTTTCTAAATCAAAACCTATATAAGGTTGGTCAAGTGTGTGACCACTTGATAGAGGTTCTAAGCACCTGTTAAAGCTTAAGTGAGAGTTTGAGTGTGAATCAAATGTGTAATGGTCTACAAGCACCTGGAAAGCTTGTTGGTTGTATATAAGGTTATTCTCTTGCATGTTAAAAGAGATTTAGTGAAGTGAAGACTCAAAGGAGGTCCTTGGGATAGTGGATGTAGGCTAAGTTTGCCGAACCACTATAAAATCTCAATGTTTGATTTTCTTCTCCCTTATTTTAAATGTTTCTTGTTAATTTAAGATATCTGTTTGTGAATTAGAATTTCTACTGATAAGGATTTGATAAAATTAGCTTGCTATTTCAATCTCTGCTTTTCTTTAAAAGCTTCAGTTGTTTACTGGTGTACTTGTTGTTAAGCATATCTCAAAATTTTTAATGAAAACTTTCGAAAAGCTTATTTGAATCATCATCTTTTATTCTCAGAATTAGTAGCCATAATTTTTCAATAAAACTTTGATCAAGGGCTAAAAGTTTGGGAAAGTGACCCATTCACCCCCCCTCTTGGTCACTTATTTTGGGACAACAAATTGGTATCAGAGCCTAACCCTCTTGCTTGAGGTTCAGACACCTTAGAGAGATCCTAAAATGGCGAGTTCATCTAATTCTACTAGTATACCTGCACCTTTAATCGAGGGTCAATCACACGACCACCTCTTTTTAATAGCACAAATTACTCTTTTTGGAAAGTTAAAATTAAAAATTTTATACAATCAGCTGATATAAAAGCTTGGCAAAAAATTATTAAAGGTACTGAAATTTCTTTGGTTATAGGAGGAACTAGAGAGAAGACTAAAGAAGAATATAATGATGCTAATTGGAAAAAGATATCCATAAATGCTAAAGTTTTAAATATACATCATTGTGCACTAGATGTAACTGAATATAATTGTGTTTTAGATTGTGAGTCTGCAAAAGAATTATGGGACAAGTTTGAAGTAACTTATGAAGGTACAAATCAAGTGAAAGAATCAAAAGCAAACCTGTTGGTTCGTGACTTCAAATTATTTGAAATGAAACTAGATGAAAACATTGTTAAAATGAGTACTAGATTTACTGATCTAATCAATCTACTAAAAGCATTTAGGAAAAGCTTTGAGGAAGCTGAGTTGGTGAAGAATGTAACATCCTAAAATCCATAGTCAGGATTAGTGACATGAGTAGGTATGTAACATCCTAAAACCCATAGTCAGGAATAGTGACATGATTAGGTGTGAGTTAGGTTATTTCACTATTATAGCAAGTGGCATTAGGGGAGGTCTAGGTTACCCCGAGCTATTTAGGGGAGCTGCTAGTGTAACTCTAAACTGCTAATAACTAAATTATAGAAAAACCAAATAAAGAAATGGACATATCTAAAAATAAATTAGAAAGTGTGATTAGCGAGTCGAAAATGAGCCACTTTCGAGAGGTGCTTAGGATTTCCCAATGTGCTTGTTGCAGGTGCTTGTTAAAATCTGACATGCTTACTTAAGTGAAAAGGACTTCTAAAGGCTAAAAGCATAATTTAGTAGGTCAATCTATGAATATTGAAAGTTTGAAAATAAAATTAAAATATGGTAAAGAGTTTAGTAGGTTAAAGTGTGAATATGAAAAGTTTAAAAATAAAATTCAGTTTAGTCCTTTATGTTTTTCATCTCTTCACCTAAACCCTCCATGTGTCACCTAACTAAGCATGAAAGAAATGACAAATCAAAATAAAAAATGGGTTGTCTTCTTCACCCACCTTGTTGTCGTACCTTATGCCATTGAAAAGTAAAGATTTTGCTTTTTCTTTCTTCCACCAAATCCAAGCTAAACTCTCACCAAATCAACTTCTTACTTTAATTAAAATTTACCTAAGACCAAGAGCTAAAGGAAGAGCCATATATTGAAGGAATTTAAGAAGAAAAGTTTAGGGTTCCATATACTCCAAGTTTGAAAATCAAAGGTGAGCTTAGAAATATGTAGGAAATAGCATCTTCACACTTCTTCACGCATAAATTTGAATTATAAAGCTTTAATTTTCAATTTATTCAATCATTCCCTAAGATATAAATTTACCTAGGTGAAGGAACATCAAAGGGAAAGGAGATAGCTAGAGAGTAGAAATGGAAAAGAAAGAGAAATTCAAGAAAGGTTTGGTGTTTGTATGATTTTCTGTTTTCCTTTAATTTCATCATGAATATGTGAAATTAAATATTCATTTTACTTGTTGGAAATATTTTTTTGATTGTATAAATATGTTATATGAATGTTAAAATGGTGTTTGAAAGGGTTAAAGTAAAAAAATTTAACATGAGAAATAAAAGTGCAAATCAGGTAGGATAGGTTTTAACAGGGCAGCTTGTGTTAACAACTTTATAAATTATTGTGTAGTTATTAAAATTAGGCCTGAAATATAGAAAAAGAAAGCTGAGACAAAAAGCTAAAACTTTTATGAATTTAGAAAATTCTGAATCTGTAGGTAAGATCATGTAAATTGCAAGTGAATCTAAACTGGACACAGTGATAGAGCATCCAGAACAGAGTGTATTAGAGATAAGGGTTGGTTGTTAATATTGATAGCTGTACAGATAGATATTGTTATATTTAAACTTGTAATTCTGGTAGAATAGATAACAACACTCACGTGTATACTCTGTATAAATAGATACAAGTTATGTTAATAAAGATTGAGCCTTACAGAATTGTCATGGTATCAGAGCCTTAATTAGGTTTAACAACCATGGGTGATACATCGCCAAAAGATCAGAGTCCTGTCAAATTCCCTTCTGCTTCTTCGTCTTCTTCTTCTTCTTCGATTCTTGCTTCCTTGTCTTCTGTCCCTAATGTTAGTAATCAACTCTCTGTTAAACTAAATTCCACCAATTATATTTTGTGGAAGACTCAGATGTTGCCGATTTTGAGGGGTTATAATTTGGAGAACCATATTGATAAGAATTTTACGCCGCCACCTTCTACTATCAATGGTCAGTCAAATCCAGAGTTTACTACGTGGTATTTTGAAGATCAAATTGTGTTGGGTTGGATTAATTCTTCTTTATCAGAATCTATGTTGGCAGATGTTGTTGGAGTTTCATCTGCGTTGGAAGCTTGGACGTGTTTAGAAGCATCGTTTGCTGCTGGTTGTCGAACCCAAACTCGACATCTGAAGAGTGCGATTCATCACTTACAGCGCAATAATACTGAATCTATTGAGGCTTATTTGCTTCGTGCTCGAACGTTGTTGAATCAGCTTCGTGCTCTTCAAGGAACTATGGCAGATGAGGACTTTGTTGGTGCTATTCTTGATGGGCTCGGACAAGATTATCGCCCTTTTACTAGATCGATTGAAGCTCGGCTGCAACCTGTTTCATTCAATGAGCTTCGGGGACTATTGCTTTCTGAAGAACAACAACTTCAAAAGTTTGATGCTACTGTTCACATGTCTCCTGCTACTGCTCTCTATAGCAGTCGAGATACTTCTGGAAATCGTCAACAGTCTGGACATCGTGGCAGAGGTGGACGGTCTGGGCGTGGTGGAGGTGGACGCTATTATGGTGGTGGTCGATCTTCGGGTAGTGGTCGCATGTCTGATTTCAGTCAATCTGATTCTTTTTCGAAGAACTCCACATCTGCTGGGTCTGTTATTTGTTACAATTGTAACGGTACTGGCCATATGTCTCGTCAATGTCCCAGTCCGCGAAAGACGCCTCAAGCTCATCATGTTGCACCAAGCTCACAGGCGGCTCAGCCATGGATTGTTGATTCTGGTGCTACACATCATCTTACAGGAGCACTGAATAACTTATCGATTGACGCAGAGTACACTGGTCCTGATGAGGTTATGGTGAGCAATGGTAATTCTATTCCTATTTCACATGTTGGCAACACTGTTTTGTGTGACAATTCTAGGTTTCGCTTGAACAATATTTTATATTCGTCTCAATCACCGTTTAGTTTACTCTCTGCGAATTCCTTTGCACGTGATAATTGTGTCTCACTCGAATTATTTCCTGATTATTTTCTTGTTAAGGATATCCGCACGAGGAGAGTTTTTCACAAAGGCCCAGTTGATCGTGGTTTATACAAGTTCTTCCCTGTCACGAGTTCATTTATTTCTGCTCATCATGTTTCTTTCCGTTGTTGGCATTCTAGATTGGGTCATGCCCATGATAAAGCTGTTATTTCTACTTTGAAATCAAATAATATTGCTTGTTCCGTTAATAAAAATTCTTTGTGTTCAGCTTGTTGCGTTTCTAAATCTCATCGGTTACCTTACTCTTCTTCTAATTATGTCGCTTCAGCCCCTCTTGAGTTAATATGTTCTGATGTGTGGGGACCTGCTCCAGTTGTTTCTTCTAATGGTAATCGGTATTATGTTCTATTCTACGATCATTTTAGTAAATATTCCTGGATTTATTGTTTAGAACACAAGTCAGATGTTTATGCGACCTTCGTTAAGTTTAAAGCTTTTGTTGACAAATTTTTTGATTCAAAGATTAAAATTTTTCAATGTGATTGGGGTGGTGAGTTTAGGTTGTTGGTTCCTTTTCTGTCTGACAATGGTATTTCATTGAGAGTGTCTTGTCCTCATACTCCACAACAAAATGGGTGTGTTGAGCGTAAACATCGTCATGTGGTTGAGACAAGTCTTGCTTTACTTAATCATGCTTCTGTTCCTCTTCAATTTTGGGATTATGCTTTTGAGACTGCTGTATATGCGATTAATAGACTTGTCACACCTTTGTTGCCTAACATGTCACCATTTGCTCGGTTGTTTGGAAAACAACCAAATTTACATGCTTTGAGGACTTTTGGTTGTATTTGTTATCCTTTTACTCGACCCTACAATAAAAATAAACTGGAAAATCGGTCTGTTATGTGCTTGTTTGTTGGCTATAGCACTATACACAAAGGATACAAATGTTTGGATGTTGTTCGAAATCGGCTCTATATTTCGCGTGATGTTGTTTTTGATGAGTTAACTTATTATTTTCCAAAGCAGCAGGTTGCCGCACCTGGTTTATCACAATTCGTTCAAAATATGGAGTCTGGGATTTTAGGTCCTCCACCGACGCCACTTAATAAAACATGCAGAATTTTTCTACCAATAACTAATGAGAGTTTGCAGGATCCTTCTCTTGGTTTTCCTTCTTTCCAACCAGTGACACCAACTAATACTTCTGCTTCTATCGAGTTAGTTGATTTTGTGGCTCCAAGAGGAGAGTTGCAGGAAGCTGGTTCGACTGTTTTGCCAGCAGATGCTTCTGACTGTTTAGTGCCGTCGGTGACACTTCCTGTTTCATCATCCACTGCTGTTAGTAATGTTCATCCAATGCAGACCAGGTCAAAAACCGGGAATTCAAGACCAAAACTATTAGCAGCCATTACACCTCCAAGGCAGCCAGGTAGTGTTTCTGAAGCTAAGACATTTAAAGAATGGCGTGCGGCCATGGATGATGAGTTAAATTCTCTAATTAAGCTTGGCACTTGGGACTTAGTTGTGCCACCACAAGATGCTAATCTTGTTGGTTGCAAATGGGTTTTTCGGGTAAAGGAGAATGCTGATGGCTCTATTGCTCGCTACAAGGCACGGTTAGTAGCTAAAGGGTTTCATCAACGACCGGGTGTTGATTATTTAGAAACATTCTCTCCGGTTGTAAAACCTACAACTATTCGTTTAGTTCTTGGGATTGCTGTTACTAATAAATGGACAGTTACACAGTATGATGTCTCGAATGCTTTTCTCCATGGCACGTTGGATGAAGATGTGTATATGGTTCAACCTCCTGGGTTTGTTGATTCTTCTAAGCCGAATTATGTGTGTAAGTTACATCGCTCGTTGTATGGCTTAAAGCAAGCTCCAAGGCAGTGGAATAATTGCTTAAAAGAGGCTTTGATCAGTTGTGGTTTTGTTCAATCTCAATTGGATCATTCTCTTTTTGTTCTTTGAAGTGGTGCTTCTGTTTTATACTGTTTAACTTATGTTGACGATTTGTTATTGACGGGAAATGATTTAAAAATGGCCTCCGATGTTGAAGGCAAATTGGGTGATCGTTTTTTGTTAAAAAATTTGGGCCAATTGAATTATTTTTTGGGAGTGCAGGCCACATGGAAGGGTAATTCTTTGTTTTTGTCTCAAACAAAGTATATTAATGATCTACTTCATAGAGTCAAAATGACCAGCTCTAAGGCTGTCTCCACTCCAGCTGCTGTCAATCATTCTAAGTCCACAGAATTGACCACGGCTTTCTCTGGTACAACACTCTACAGGAGTACGCTAGGCAGCCTTCAGTATCTATCATTCACCCGTCCTGAAATTGGTTACTCCGTTAATAAGCTTGCTCAATATATGCATTCTCCAATGGTCTCGCATTGGCAGGAAGTTAAGCGGATCTTACGATATTTGCACGGTACTGCTGGTTTTGGAATAACAATTTCTCCAACCTCTTTAACTAAGTTAAATGCTTACAGTGATGCCGATTGGGCAGGATCGGTTGATGATAGAAAGTCAACAACGGGTTATGCCATTGATCAAGCATAATTTAGCCACATTTTTATCATAATTATTATTGCTTATTTACACATTTTTTAGTTTAATTTATGGTTTTTATCTTGTTTTTACAGAAAAGGAAGAAATTGCAAAATTGGAGAAAAAGTGCAGAAAATTTACAAAAGGGTGATTTGCCCAGTGATTTGCCCAAAAATCTACTCCAGTCACTGCCTAGATCAAAGCTAAAGCAGAAACCCGGAGACAACAGACAGCAGTGATATGGGCAGTGATTTGCCCAAGAAACTCGAAGATCACTGGCCAAATCACTCGCAGAAGACATAGAGTACTGACTCACAGAAAAACGATCTGCCCAGTGATTTGCCCAATCACTTGAGGAAACTGGTCAAAGCACCGGGCAAATCACTCTGACAGCAGAAAATTACAGCAGAGCGGGAAAATGGGCAGCAAACAGAAATCCGAATTTTCAGAAGTCCAAATCCAATCCAATCACTTCCAACACAAATCCAAGAGCCACGAAAGAGCTTCTCATCCAAGGAAATCCAATTGCAATTAAATTCAACATCAAAAGAGGAGTCCAACACCAAATCAAAAAGGGATTTCAAAACCCTAGAGAATTCTTCAGCTATAAAAGGGGAGTCTCAAAACCAGCAAAGGCATCTTCTGATCATCTCTCAGCTTCAGAAACTCTCCAGAAACACAGCAATCTCTTCTTTCTTCTTTTCTTTTGTGATTTTGTCCACCATGAGTGGCTAAACACTTTCTTTTCTAGTTGAAGTTGGAAAATTCAGATTTGTGATGAATTGGGAGATTTAAATCTCCATTGTTAAACTTCTATTTATTTTCAATATTTATGCAATTTGATCTTTCTATAATTGTTGCTTTGCTTTTAGAATCAATTTAGGCCTATTGCTTTTAATTGCTTGAGTAACAATTGTTTGAATAGTTTAGGTCCGTAATTGCTTAGATTATTTAACACACATTTAATCAAATTGCATAATCTAAACTTGACCACGCGGTTGGCAAGGATAGAATTGGGTTTCTCTAAGTCTTAATGCAGTCAACAGTTGTTCGATGCTATAATGCCCCAAGGACGTTCCTTGGCAACTTGTTGATTAGTGTTTGATTAGCGAACGTTTCCTAATCAAACTAGAACTAAGGAGGAATTTGGATTGTGAGAAGCGTCTTCCACATCCTAAACTAATTTATTGAGATAAATAGGAGTATTAAAGAATCAATGATCAATTCTAAACAATCTGAAAAAGATCCATACTTCAACTAGAAGCTTTTCTCTTATTGATTTACTCATCTTTAAATTATTGCTTTCTTCTATTTAGTATTAATTCATCAAATCAAACCCCCCTCTTTTAATTATTTGTCATTTATTTATCTTGGTCATTATTAGGAAAGCCTTTAGTGTCAATTCCCTGTGGTTCGACCCTATTGCCACTATCTACAAGTTTATTGTTGATTGTTTAATAGGTTTATTTTTGACGGCTTCGACAACCGCCTATCAGCCATTTATCTTGGATGTAATCTTGTTTCATGGAGTTCTCGCAAGCAAAAAAGTGTCTCTCGTTCTTCGACGGAAGCAGAATATAGGGCACTTGCAAATACTACTTCTGAGGTAATTTGGATTCAAAACATGATGGCAGAGCTTGGAATTAAAGTTCAGATTCCCTTATTATGGTGTGATAATTTGGGTGCAACTAATTTAACTGTTAATCCTGTTTATCATAGTCGAATGAAGCATGTTCAAATTGACGTTCATTTTGTTCGGGATCAAGTTGCCAAAAAGAAACTGCATGTTTGTTATCTTTCCACTAAAGATCAAATAGCCGACATTTTAACAAAACCACTTTCTAAAGGACGTTTTCTACAGCTGCGGGACAAGTTAACTATCTCTTCACCAGGATAGATTAACTTGTGGGGGCATATTAGAGATAAGGGTTGGTTGTTAATATTGATAGCTGTACAGATAGATATTGTTATATTTAAACTTGTAATTCTGGTAGAATAGATAACAACACTCACGTGTATACTCTGTATAAATAGATACAAGTTATGTTAATAAAGATTGAGCCTTACAGAATTGTCAGAGTGTATTGATTATATCATAACTAATTATGTACTCAATGAAATTAGTTAAGACCAGTGTGAAATAAATCCTAAGAAGTATACCTAAAACTTTGTAGAAGACAATTAAGCTTGAATTTGTATGAAAATGTATGAATCTGATATGTTTTGTGATACTATAAACAAGTACCAATACTAGATTGATTAAGACCTTATTGAGCAGCTTGTAAAGAAAAATTCATAACTTAAGATAGGGAGATCAGATTTGCATGATTTATACCTATTTGGAAATATAATACATGAATGTACATTTTTTATGAAGAAACTTAAGCCAAATTATAACTTTAAACTGCTTGAAAAGTTAATGCAATATATGGCAGAATGCAATTCTCTTAAATTGGAATGCATAAAAATTGACATGCTTGCTTAATCGGTAAGAATTATGCACGTGCTTGCTTATCGTACTTGATTTTTTCACGTGCTTTCTTGGTAATAAAACCTATTTTTGCATGATGATTTGAGTAAATCTTGTTGTTCTTTACTTGTTAATATTACAAAATGCTATTCTTTACTTGTTAATATTACAAAATGCAAGAAGTGAATTGACTTGACGCAATATTGGAATGCTAAGTCAATAAAGTTTTGAAGTATTTGTCATTAGTTTCTCATCTTGTTAACCTTGGCATATGATATATGTGCTTTGGAAATGAATTGAAATAGCTTTAAATGACATGCATTTACGTTGAACAATTAATACATTGAATTAATGATACTTAGCCTGGTAAACTTAATAGGAGTCGAGGTTAGCTTAACGATATGGCATACCATATAAACATACAGAGTTCACAGTACTGATATCGATAGTACATGATCTATATTTGAGGTTATGTATCAGGTACCTCATAAGCATGGCCATAGAGCCCTACTATCACAGTTTTGGCCTATGAGCTTACCGTTTGGCACCCTGTGCCTACCGTTACAACTCCTTATCTACCTAGTCGACCCTACTATGTATTTATAAGGGTTGAGGACCTAATTAAGATTGATACTCGATTTTGTGAAATTATCAGTGAATGTTAATAAGTTTGCATCTATTGCATACACTAAGCTATGGTGATTTGCTATAAATATAAAATGTGCAACAGTGGCAAAAGAAGATGTTTTTTTTTTTTATTGAATGTGAAGGAAATTCTTCTCGTGAAAAAGATTACATATGACACTCATATCTTATACCAAGAAGTTTGACAAGTAGGCTTTGCATCATACTAAAGACACTTTACATGCTTGTAATTGTTTACTTAATTATCTATATATATGAATACGCTTGCTTTATTTTATTATTTATTTACAATCATCCACTGAGCATTAGCTCAACGTGTTGGTTTTTACCTCACGTAGGTTATAGATAAAGTAGGCACAGTGGAGGTCGTCAGAGATCTACATCAGACTTTAAGACCATTACCGTAGCAAGTTGTTTGAGTCTCTGCGTCATAGTACAATTATATTTTGGCATGCATATATTAAATATCGTGGGTCATGAAGGTTATGTAAATCAAATAATGTAATTATGTATGGATAAAGAAAAAGAGCTAAGTGTTTGCATGTGATGATATCCATGAAAAAATAAAGGGTGATGTTATGACTAAGGAACTGACAAGTTCACATCACATGACTGGAGACAAGATTCTATTCATTAAGCTATTCATAAAATCGAAAGGGTTTATAAGATTTGGAGATAAAGGAAGAGTACAGATTCCCGAAAATGGAACAATTGGATTAAAACCATGTATAAAAAATGTGGCATTTGTTCAAGTCTAAAATACAACTTGTTGAATGTAAGTCAACTTTGTGACAAAGGTTTTAAGGTAACATTTCTATCCACACATTGTGAAATTCTTGATATACATGATAATGCCCTGTTTATAGCATCTCGAATTGATAATGTCTATCTGCTTGATTTGGAGTGTTTCAAAAATAGTAAAGAAAAATGCTTTGCTAGTTTTGATGACAATAGTTGGTTATGGAATAGAAAGCTAGGACATGCAAGCATGCATCTGATTGAAAAACTTTCAACAAGGAATCTTGTTAGAGATTTACCAAAATTAAACTTTGAAAAAAATAATCCATGTAAAGCATGCTCAATGGAAAAACAAAAAAGAGTATCTTTTTGAAACAGTCCAGCCCAAATTGACCCAAATAACTTTTGGACCTACTTTCCACTTGGCCTAAAATGGTTAACTCAAGTTATTTAGTAGTTTCATGCTATCTAGTATATACAATTTTGATTTTCCGTACTTTACCGATATGGGATGTGGAAGCAGCTGAATATCACACTCTCTCCTGTTAAATTTGCGACGTTCTCGTTGCAACTGAATGCTGAATCAGATACAGTTGCTAAGTTAGGACCGAACCCTCGGGTATTGTGGTTCGCTAGTACCTCGGGTAGCTCCACCTCGTCTCATACGAGTAGCCCTTTCCTTGCAGCCCCACTAGCTCTGCATAATTTTTCTAACTCAGGGTGCTCTGATACCAATTGAAATAGTCTGGCCCAAATTGATCCAAATAACTTTTGGACCTACTTTTCACTTGGCCCAAAATGGTTAATCCAAGTTATTTAGTAGTTTCATACTAGCTATTATATACAATTTTGATTTTTCATACTTTGCCGATGTGGGATGTGGAAGCAGCTAAATATCACACTTTTAAACTAAAAAAATGAAGTTTCAACATGAAGACCATTAGAGCTATTTCATCTCGATCTGTTTGGACCAATAACACCCACAAGTCTTGGCGGAAAATCATATGCTTTTGTTATTGTTGATGATTATTCAAGATTTTCTTGAGTTTTCTTTTTGGCTCATAAAGATGAAACCTTCAATGCATTTGAAACTTTTTGTAAATGTGTTCAAAATGATAAAGGGTACTACATTATATCTTTGAGAAGTGATCATGGAAAAGAATTTGAAAATCACATGTTCAATAGCTTTTATTCAAATCATGGCATATTTCATTATTTTTCTACACCAAGAACTCCACAACAAAATAGAGTGGTTGAATGGAAAAATAGAACCTTAAAAGAAATGGCTAGAGCTATATTAAATGAAAATCACCTTCCAAAATATTTTTAGTCTGAAGCTGTCAATACATCATGTTATATTATAAATAGAGTCACTATTAGAGCTTTTCTAAAGAAAATACCTTATAAATTATGGAAAGGCAAGAAACCAAACATCTCATATTTTTATATTTTCGGCTGTAAATGCTATATTTTAAATAATAAAGAACATCTTGGTAAGTTTGATGGAAAGGTTTTTGAAGGTATTTTTCTTGAATATTCTTCTACGAGCAAAGGTTATAGAGTCTTTAATAGAAAAAACTTGATTATTGAAAAATATATTAATATGGCATTTGATGAATCTAATATTGTTGTGTAAAGGAAAGATGTCTGTGAAGCTGAATTTAAGCATATGTTTAGCAAAGAGAAAATAGACGAAGAAATAGCAGATAAACAAATTGATGAAACTGATGCTGATAATGAAGAAATCTCAACTAAAGAGACAAGTAAAGGATATCAGCCGAATGTAAAAGATTTGCAAATCAATGATCAATTTCATAATGATCTTCCATAAAATTGGAGATATCAGGAATATCATCCAAAAGAAGACATCATTGATAGTCTAAATCAAAGGATAATGACAAGAAATCAACTGAAAAGATATTTCTGTAATGTTGCTTTTAGTTCAAAGTTAGAACCAAAATCTTTTAAAGAAGCCCAAAATGATGAAAGCTAGATTTTTTCAATGCAAGAAGAATTAAATTACTTTAAAAGAAATAAAGTTTAGAAACTTATTATGAGATCTAAAAATCAATCTATCATTGATACTAAATGAGTATACTAAATGAGTGTTTCGAAATAAAATGGATGAAAGTGAAAATGTTATTAGAAATTAAGCTATATTAGTAGCTCAACGATACAACCAAGATGAAGGAATAGATTTTAATGAAGCTTTTACTCTGGTTGCTAAAATTGAAGCTATTAGAATGCTTTGTGCTTTTGCTTGTTTTAAAAATTTCTTGTTGTTTCAAATGGATGTTAAAAGTGTCTTTTTAAATGGTTACATAGAAGAAGAGGTCTATGAGGCACAACTCCTAGGATTTGAAGATCTAATTTTTTTGAATTATGTTTTTAAATTTTCAAAAGCTCTTTATAGTTTGAAACAAGCTCCTACAGCTTGGTATGAAAGATTGAGCAAATTTTTGTTACAAAATGATTTTACAAGAGAAAAAGTTGATACAACTTTATTTACACAAATGCAAAAGAATGGTATTTTGGCTGTCCAAATTTATGTTGATGATATAATTTTTAGTGCTACTAATGATTCTTTATGCAAGAACTTCTCAAAGTTATGCAGAACGAATTTGATATGAGTTTGATGAGAGAACTTACATTCTTCCTTGGACTATAAATTTAAGCAAGTAGATGAAGGAATTTTCATAAATCAATCAAAATATATTAAGGATATATTAAAAAAAAATTCAAGATGAATGAGCTAAAAGGGATTGGGACTCCGATGAATTCAAACATCAAATTGGACAAGAGATGAAAAAGGTAAAGAAGTAGATAAAAAATTATATAGAGGTATGATTGGATCTCTTCTCTATCTCACTGTATCCAGACGACATTCATTTTAATGTGTATCTATGTGCTAGATTTCAGTCTAATCCTAAAGAATCCCATCTAGTTGTTGTTAAAAGAATTTTTAGATATTTGATAAGCACACCATCTGTTGGTCTCTGATATCCGAAGTGTGAAAATTTCAATCTTGTTGGCTATAATGATTCTGATTTTGCTGGAAATAGAATGGATAGAATAAGTATCTCTGGAACTTGTCAGTTCCTTGGTCATGCCTTAGTTTCTTGGTTTAGTAAGAAACAAACTTCAGTATTCTTATCTATAGCTGAGGCTGAATATATAGCTGCTAGAAGTTGTGTTGCTCAAATCCTTTGGATGAAGCAACAGCTTAATGACTATAGTATAGAGGTTGATCATGTGCCCATAAAATGTGACAATATTAGTGCTATCAATCTAACTAAAAATCTCGTCCATCATTCAAAGACAAAACATATAGAGATCAGACTGCTTCATTAGAGATCAGACATCACTTTATAAGAGATCATGTGCAAAATGGTGATATTGATCTAGAATTCGTTCAAATAGAGAAACATCTTGCTGATATTTTCACTAAGCATTTAAGTGAGGAAACCGTATGTAGAATCAGAAGGGAAATATGAATAATAGATCTTGAATAAATAAGAATGAAATTTGTTTACTACTCTGAACAGATCATGATCATATTCTCTACTCTAAACTTTGTCACTCAGGTTATTTTTAGATATCTGTTTTTAAATTTATCAATTTCTAGCAAATGTCTATTTGAAACCAAATTGTCAAATTTTATCTATTTTTGTTATATGTGCTCTAATCAATAAAACTTTAAAATCTTCAAAACTATGCGCTTAATTGATTAAATGAAACGGTGTGTTTTGAGCGCATTCAAAATGCAATGTTTTGATGATTTGCGAAGAAAACATTTTTAACCTCTAAGCTTTCAAAACTCAAATCTTTTGGAATAAGGGTAATCTTATCCTCTCCTTGTTTAGTGTTTAAGCGGAAAAAAAAAAATCTCTTTTGAAATATTATTTCAAATCAGCTGTCTAAATTCATAATCTTCTAACATCTCTTTTCAATCCAATCCTATAAGCAGACCTACAAACTTCTTTCACATTGGTTACTCCATTAACTTTAGCTAATTTTCTGGAAGCTCAGTTTTCAAAACGCTTTTTGAACATGGGAAGTGGAAGTGATGGTAGTTGTTCTTTTTCCCTTTCTGTTTCTATCTTTTTAAAGACACAAGAAATTTCAGACTTGTTTTATCCTCTTCCTTCTTCAATACTCTTTGTTTTCTTCAAAGGTCTCAAGATTCATCTCTCATTCTCTTTCACAAAAATGGTAAGGATTAAACACGTAGCAAACCGAAAGATGAAAGAGAAAGCTGTTGAAGAAAATTTTAGTAGCTCAAAATCGACAGAAGAAAAAGTTCCAATATCAAAATTTAAAAAGCGAAGCAGCGGGATAACTATCTCAGAACCAGCTGCAAAGAAAATGAAGTCAAAAGAAAAATCATCACATGTCAAGAGGAACATTTTCATTCCCAGGTACATCTAATGGATTTCCTTCTTGAATCATGGTTTTGAGTTATTAGAGTTATTTGTGTTTCAAGGGTGGGAAAGTTTCATGAAAACAAATGAGGAATACTATCCTGAATTGATTGAGGAATTTTATGAAACCTTGGAAGAAATTGAGAAAAATAATCTTTTTAAAGTCAAAATTAGAAACCACATGTTTGATATTTCTGTTGATCTGCTTGCATCTGCCTTTAGGGTAAAAAATAAAGGAAACAAAATTAGATCATTTAAAGAAGTGAATAGGCTGAAGTGTTATGACGAATTTGCTTTTATTGATACCATTGTACCCAATAGTAATCTTGTTATAGACAGAACAAATACTTCGTCCCTACCTCAGCAAATCTGCATCTTGCATAGCTTCATTATCTACTACCTTTGTCCTAGAGCCGGAAGCCATACTTACTTCAATAAGCTTGTGTAACGACCCGAAAATCGGACCGCTACCGGCGCTAGGATCCAGATCGGCTTAAGGCCGCCGGGACCCGTAGCAAGCCTGACATGTAACCTGTAAACCTGTTTAATCCCATACATGATCAACAACATACATAAAAATTAAAACTTTTCTTTCATACATTTTCTCATGCACCAAACTCAACCTGTACATGCACTAAACATAAACATAACCATAACCTTGACCCCTCTGTGGGATCTCATCAATGCCCCCAATGGGTGGCATAACATGTGTTGAGTTGGTTTACATCT
The DNA here is from genome assembly GCF_001659605.2 of Manihot esculenta. NCBI lineage: Eukaryota > Viridiplantae > Streptophyta > Magnoliopsida > Malpighiales > Euphorbiaceae > Manihot > Manihot esculenta. The sequence goes on along the minus strand of NC_035178.2, from coordinate 21,008,570 downwards.
ACATCATAAAACATCTAAGATCATGTATTAAAAGGGATAACAACATCCATAGGGTCAAGCACAACTTCTAATCCTCAATATCATTATACATAACATGACTATTCAAACTTTACATCATCTTACAATTTATCATGTCCACTTTCTATCTATTACAAACATATGACTTTACTCTTATTGACTTCTCTGTCTAGTCCGTACCTGCAAGCCTGGGGGATTAGGGAAAAGGGGTGAGCTACTAGAGCCCAGTGAGCAGAATAATGAAAAAACAACATTTAAATTCTCATGCCATTATGGAATGCAACACATCACAACAAATCACATCTCGGATGATATTGTCACCAATAGTCCTCTACATTCCAAAGTGCCAGGACGTAGAATGGGTACAACCGGTCTTTCTCTTAACATAACATATCATAACATTCCAATGTGCCAGGGACGTAGAATGGGTACAACCTGGACTTTCTCTTACATAGTGCCAGGGACGTAGAATGGGTACAACCTAGACTTCCATACCATATCATGCCGTAACATCATTATACCATATGAGGACTAAAGGATCATCCAATAACCAATCCACATCAACATCATAAATGCAATGCAACATATTCGTGACTTCTAATGCAAACAACCTAATTCATCACATGGCATTCATGATGCATGAACATGCTGAAAACTTTATAATTTATTTGCTTTAAATCGTAAAGGTTTATTCTACTCACCTCTTGGCTAGCTCTGACAAAGACTGAAGCAGCTGACTCACTGCTGGGGTCCTCGGTTCCTCAGGTCCGAACCTACACAGGTGGACTCAAATGAGGGACCAAACAACTAGAACATAATTCTAAAAACATCCCCCAAAACCCCCTAAAATACCTCAAAACAATCATGCAAAAACATGCAAAGGAAGGCTGAACAGGGCAGGTTCGGCGGCACCTTCGGCGGCCGAAAGTCCCTCCAGAGCCGAAACCCAGGCAGGTTTGGCGGCACCTTCGGCGGCCGAAAGTCCCAGACAGAGACGAAAGTCTCTTTTCAGGGGCAGGCTTCGGCAGCCGAAAGGCTTGCCTCCCCAGCCATGTTCGGCGGCCAAAAGTCCTTCGGCTGCCGAACCTGGTTTCTGCCAAAGGGCAGAAACTTGGCTCCTCTATGCACATTTGCCTCCAAAACTTCCAATCATGCATAAACCTATTCTACAACACACATACTCAAGCATACAAGCTCCTAGGGGCTTCAAACCATCTAAAACCCCATCTACAACACATCAAACAACACAAATCCAACATACATTGTCCATAAACCAACATAAACCCAAAAACTCATAAAACCCTACACATGCATTTCTACTTCAAGAATCAACTTAAAACTTGTTAAAAACATGTAGTGAGCTCAAGATTGGCCCTTACCTCTTGTAAATCGAGAGGAAAACGACCCTAACTCGGAGATGGGAGAGATTTGAGTTCTTGAACCTCAAAGCTCCAAAACTCGCTTTAAACTCGAAAATCTTCAAAACAAGATGAAAACTCATAAGAAAAACATGAAAACTCGAAGGGAAAAGCTTAAAACAGAGGAGGGGCGATGGAGAACTCACCTTGGCTGAAAACGGGAAGAAAAGCTTGTCCGTTTCGGCTATGGGGTCCTTTTATAGGGCTGTCCTTACCACCTTTTGGCGGCCTAACGTGCCCCCACAATACATGCAAGTTCGGCGGCCGAACATGAGGTTCGGCGGCCGAACCTTGGCTTATTCAAACAAGGCTTTCGGAGGCCAAAAGCGCTCCCAAAACCTCCCCATGTTCGGCGACCGAACATGACTTTCGGCGGCCAAACCTGGCAAAGTCTCCAAAGCCCTCTACACTCAAAACTTGGATTTATTTTCATTAAAAACCATAAAATACATCAAAACATTTTATGAAAACATGGTTTTACCCTTCTAGAGGTCTCCGACATCCGAGATTCCACGGGACGGTTGGAATTCCGATACCGGAGTCTAGCCGGGTATTACATCTTGACTAGTGCATTTTATGGCATCTTTTGATAAAAAAGAAGTTAAATCTAGCTTATCTAATTTTCAAAGGAATTCTTAAAAATACCTCAATGAGAAGCCTACCTTACTGGATGTTCTTAACTCTGATATTCAAAAGGCTAAAAATAAATTTTACTAAAGAAAAGAAAGGCTCTTAAACCTTGATCATAAAAGAAATCTACAGTAGCAAAGAAGAAAAGAAAGAAAAGAAAGGGAAGTCATATAAAAGGATAGAAAAAGTAGATGTCGAAGACTCTCTATCTAGTTTTAGCTCTGGAAATTCATAAGAAATGAGGGCAAACCTTGGACAAATAGTTGAGGTTCTTAAGGATAGTTTTAAAATGATGATGACTATTTAGAAAATATTAAAGATGGTTGGTGATGTCTTAAGTGACACCTGTAAGCTACAACAATCCATAGCTCAAGACAAAGATAGTTCAATGATTCTTCTGTCAAATAGAATTGAAGTGGTTGAAAAGAAGTTAGACATAATTTTAGAGAAGCTATTTTCTGATGATATTAGAGGATCAGGATTAAAAGGATCATTTGGAGTATATCCTTCTGCAGGGCCATCTTCTCAACCCCAGCAACCCTTTGTTAATGAACCTTTCTCTCAACCATCTCCACTTCAAACAATTCAACCATCACCAGTAGCCTCACTGAAAGAAAAGTCAACTAAAAGCCAACCAATCTCACCCAAGGAACCTATCAGCAAAGGCAAATATGGTGATCAAGCACCTGCAACCTCTGAACCAAAACCTGCTGATGCTCCTGCCACATCTTTTCCTACAAAGAAATTTTCAAAAACAACAGCTCAAAAGTCAATTAATCCAATTCTTCCAAAGTCTCAAACTAGCACCCCTTCATCTAAATCTGATAGGGAGCCAATTCAAGTTTTTAAGGAACAATCTGAAAATGAGAATTCATCTGATTCATCTGAAAGCTCCTCTTCTGATTCTGAAGGAGATTCCCCAAAAGTTCATCTTCGAAGGAGTGGAAGAAATGGTTTAAAAATAAAGTCTGTCAAATCAGGTGAACTAGGAAGCAAGGAACAACCAACGGATCTCTAAATTTCCTCTATGTTTTTTTTGGAATACTTTTTTTTGGTCTCCTATTTCCTTTGTGCTGATGACAAAATGGGGAGAAATTATGGTCATATCTAGCAATGCTCATCTTGTGCTTATTTTTTTTGTTAATAGTTTCGTTAAAAGTTTCATATCTATTAGTGCTTATCATGCTTTGATAATATGCGTGCATAGAAATTATTAAATATGTTGAGAGGGGGAGCCTTGAACATTGATAATTGTCCTGTTAATGTTGGTACATTTCTTTCTCTGCCCGTTTCTGCTGAAAATCGTTAAGTTTTATCATCATAAAAAAGGGGGAGATTGTTGACCCCATAAGCCTTGGAAGAGCTTGATTTTGATGACACCAAAACTTAATGAATTATGTTTATCTAACCATCTTTAATATTGAAAGTGAAATATCTGAAAAACATTGGAAATACAAGGAAAGTCTACACATCTGAAAGAATGAAGATTCATATGACAACACAAGATGAATAAAAAAGAAAAGAAGTATAGAAAGGTATCTCTAGGATTTTTTTTTTTTGTAAAAGAATGAGTGAGTAGTTGTGCCAATAATGAATCTGTCCATCTCATTTCATTTCTTGAAAAAGCAAAGAAAATGTTTAAAGTTTTTGTCCTGAAAGGCTAAAATTAGACATCTAGTTTTAGAAACAGTTTAAATTTAGATATCTAATTTCTGTCTGTGTTCATTTTTACTTAACTACTTTCAGATTGTGAAAGTAACTGATTTCAGTCTGCACAGTTTTTAAATGGTTTAACGGCTAGTTTTTTAAAATTATTACCATTAAGCTATCTCTACAGCTATGAGAAAAAAGATTTTCAAATATCTATTTAAGAGATTAAAAACTCTTCATAAAAGAGTAATGAAAGCATGAAATTCTTAAGAGCATTTTGGATACCTTTGCATTAAAAGCTTTTTTATTCTCATATTTGATTTTCATTGGCAAATCTACTCTCTCTCATCTTAATAGCATTTATGTTGTATCTGATAAAGAGTTGCTGAGAGTGTCTTTTTCTAAATTAAAGCTTATATAAGATTGGTCAAGTGTGGGACTACTTGATAAAGGTTTTAAGCACCTGTTAAATCTTAAGTGAGAGTTTGAGTATGAATCAAACGTGTAAAGATCTACAAGTACCTGCAAAGCTTGCTGGTTTTATATAAGGTTGTTCTCTTGCCTGTTAAAAAAGATTTATTGAAGTGAAGACTCAAGGGAGGTCCTTGGGAGAGTGGATATAGACTAAGTTTGCCGAATCACTATAAAATCTCAGTGTTTGATTTTCTTCTCTCTTATCTTTAAACGTTTCTTGTTAATTTAAGATATCTGTTTGTGAATTAAAATTTTTGCTGATAAAGATTTGATAAAATTAGCTTGCTATTTCAATATCCGCTTTTCTTAAAAGTTTCAGTTATTTATTAGTGTACTTGTTGTTAAGCATATTTCAAAATTTTTCATGAAAACTTTCGAAAAGGTCATTTGAACCCATCATCTTTTATTCTCAGAATTAGTAGCCATAATTTTTCAATAAAGTTTTGAGAAGGATTGAAAAAATTAATAAAATGACCCCACTCACCCCTCTTAGTCACTTATTTTGAGACAATATAAATTCTATATAATAAAAATGATTATTATAGTAAAAAAATATTTTTTTTTGAATCAAAGTAAAAAAATAATTTTATATTAATAAATGAAATTATTAATGAGTAAACCATTCATATCCTCCTTTGACTAAAGTTAAAAAGTGACGAGCAGATTTAGACGTTTCAAGAAGGTTAGAAAAGAAAACAAACTAAAAAATCAAATCAAGTTTTCTTGCTATCAAAAAATTACTCTTTAATCTCCTATCATGAAATTACTCTTTACTATTAAGAAATTAGTATTAGGAAAACCGAATAAAAAACTAAATAAAATTAATAGTTCTGTTAAAATTATTGGTCTACTAATACATAAACTGTTCTTTTTTACATTTTGAGATTTAATCTAAATAATTAAACTTTGATATAATTGTCCAAATTTGTAATATTTATTATAATTATATTTAATTTTAAAATTTGAATTCAAAATAACTAATTCTATTTTTTTTATTTGACTCATAATATCTTTTTATTTGCTATTTTGTGATTTAATCTATATTTTTAAAATTTAAAAGAATTCAACTCAAAATGCTTAAATTTATCCTCCTTTATCACTAAATTTCCAACACTCTATTATTATTCTTCATCCTTATTTGTTCTAGTGTAAGGGAACATACACACCTTCTTCTTATTATGTGGTTTTAGATCTCTTAATTTTTTTGGGTTTCAATTGTACATGCTTTCAATGGAATTATACTTGTGTCTCGAAGTGCTAGTTACTAATTTATATCATGAGGGCTTAAATTTGCAAGACTAATCACATAATTTATAGACAATAAAACTATAGTTTCTATTTTTTATGATGTTAAAATGGTTTTTGGTAATAAAAATTAGTGAAATTTAACACAACGAATACCTAATAAGGTCTTTGGAAGGGGAGAAAGTAACACATATAAGAACTTTTCTAATTTCTGTTGGAGTTAATGGAAAATAGGAATAAACCAAAGTTATGCTTTCTTACACCAAACCATAAGTAGTGAAGAAAAATAATGGGATTTGGAAGATTTAGGGGTAAAGAAGGATAAATTTAATAATTTTTAGTTAAGTTGTACTAACTTCAAAAATTTTGGATTAAACTATAAAATAATGAAAAATTTTGGATTTTTTTTATATATATAAAGTTATATGAGTGAAATAAAAAAATGAAATAAGCCATGTAGTCTTACCACATTATCAAGTCTTTTTCTATTTAAGTTTTAAAATTAAATACAATTATAAATTTGGATAATTAAATTAACTTTTAAAAAAATCATAAATAGTGAAAGATTTTTAGATTTTTATTTAAGTGGCTAAAATTATTTGATTTTTATACTTGATGTTGCTCAAAAGAAATTGAGGATGTGGTCAGAACAAATCTATATTGTAGTTGGTACAATGGATCTCTGTTATGATTGGTCAATCCTGTAAGATAGAAAGGGTGAGGTGGTTGGTGCCAACAGCAGCCACTCCGACGCTCAAGCCAGTAAGATGAAGAGAAGGGCGAGAGTAATGTAATGCTTAGAATACAAAAGTAGATGTATAAGAGAATATCGTATTCTTGTCTCTGTGAGCCTTAGCTTTTATACTATAAGAAGGTGGGGTTGATTATAGTATTTCCTAAAAATCCAACAATGATGTGGCCGGCTCATTTAATAAGGGATCTTGTCGGCTAATTGATCGGTAATCCCGTGATTATAGGCGAAATGGAGATCTGCTGGATTGTAGCTACTAACAGTAACTTCCTTGTGTAGCCTCTTCCTGTAGTTGAGAGGGCAAGTATTGAGCCGACTTGAGACCGATCTGATGCGCTTGGTTCTTCTTTCCCTTGGTGCGATGAGCTCCATTTGATTAGACTCTTGCCACTTGGCCTTTTCTTTGAGTGCCAGTGCATGGCCTTCTTTGAGTGATTATTGTGTAATATCAGAAGTCTTTCCACTAGTCTTTGATTCTTTAGGTTCAAAGATGATTGTCGTCTTCATGATCTGGGGCACATGGCTCATTTAGATTGGCCTTTTCATATTCACATCATTTTACCTGCTCCTGCCTATAAATGACAATTGCCTTATGGTTATTAAAAATAATAAACCAAACTTAACACCTAGTCACGATAATGGCCTGAAAATTTGGTTAATCAGGGCTGACCCCCGGTCATTAGCCCAATGGATATCCTTCTGGTGGCCTAGTCGCGAAATATGTCATAATCCTGAAGTATAAATCATACTAATTATCCTAAGTGGAACTGTGCGGCCATAATTCAACTCGTCGAACTAAGTTAACTTCTATTCGGGCTGAGCGCGCGCTGTCCTTGCTTCCTTCTTATTGATTCTTGTCAATCTTTCGGGCTTTCTCTTGTCCCAATCAATCTTGGTGATCTTCCGGGCATTTTCCAGCCCTAGTGAGTTTTTGGGCATTTCCCAGCTCTCATAATCCTTCGAGCATTCTCTAGCCTTAACTAACTTCCAAGCATTTTCTTGCCCCAACCAGCCGTGACGAGCTTCCGGTCATTTTCCAGCTCTATCAATCTTCTAGGTATTTTGTAGCTCTGACGAGCATCCGGGCATTTTATTGTCCCAACCAGCCCTAACGAGTTTCTAGTCATTTTCTTCACTTGCTCGCTTACCATCTGTCCTGCCTTCACTAATCATCAAAAAGTTTTGCCTGCCTATGAGGGGCATTCTTCCTTCAAAAAAAGTTTTGAATTTTCTGGGATTATTGTAAGAGCAATGTCAAATTCCTTGAAGACTTCTTATGAAGCGAGACTTTTCATCTGGTCGATCGGCCTGGCATATACTCATCTTGAGTCCCGGCATCAAATCCCTTAGAAACTTTTTATAAAGCGGGACTGTCACTCGGTTGATCGACCTAGTGTATACCCTCCTTGTGGCCTAGCATAAGATGCCTTGGTTTGTGGGGTTGACATCTAGATAGCCTGATAGATTTCTGACTTATGGCTTTGTTTTAGTGGGTCCAACGCCTGGTCTTATGGAATGAGTACTTTGATTAGTGGGTCTAATGCTCGGTCTTCATGACCTTGAGACCTGGCATAAATGCCTTAGTTTAGTGGAACTAATGCCTAATCTTCTAGCGTAGCCTTGTTTAGTGGGACCAACGCTCGATCTTCTAGCTTGGTAGAACTCGCCTTGTGGCTTTATTTAGTGGGGCCAATGCCTAGTCTCCTCGTCTAGCAGAATCTGCCTTGTGGCCTTATTTAATAGGACCAATGCCCGGTCTTCTGGCATGGTGAAACCCGGCTTGTGGCTTTATTTAGTGAGACCAACACCCGATCTTCTAGCTTGGCGGCACCAACCTTGTGGCCTTATTTAGTGGGACTAACACTCGGTCTTCTAGGCTAGCGGAACTTGCCTTGTGGACTTATTTAGTGAGACCAACACTCGGTCTTCTAGCTTGGCAGAACCCGCCTTGTGGCTTGTTTAGTGGGACCAATGCTCGATTTTCTGGCCTGACGGAGCCCACCTTGTGGCTTATTTAGTGGAACTAACGCTCGGTCTTCTGGCTTGATGGAACTCACCTTGTGGCCTTATTTTATGAGACCAGCACCTGAATTGCCTTATGACCTTGTTTCCGCTATTCGACGCCTGGATGGCTTGGCGATTTGCCTTATGGATTTGTTTAGTAGGTCTAACACCCGGATAGCTGTAATACCCGGCTAGAGTCCGGCATCGGAATTCCTGTCATCCGGTGGAATCCAGGATGTCGAAAGTCTCTAAAAGGGTAAGATTTATGTTTTTCTAAAGTAATGTAGTATGTTTTAATGTTTTAAAGCTAAAATGAAATGAGTTTTTGAAAGAAGAGAACCAAGGCAGAAAAGCCAGGTTCGGCCGCCAGAGGTGACATTCGGCCGCCGAACTTGCATGCCTTTCGGTTTCACGTGTGGCCGCCGAAGGTGGTCTAGCCAGCCACCTATAAAAGGCCCTCAGTCGGTTGAAAGATAAGGATGCCTCTTTCCTTCACTTTCTGAGGTGAGACTCTGTCTTCCTTACGTTTTCTTCATGTTTTCCTTACATCGTGCACAGATTTGATTGATTTTTATGGTTTTTTGAAGGTTTTGAGCTAAAAACACAAAGTGGTGAAGTTTGGAGAGTTTGAAGGAGAGTTGCTCCAAAACTCCACGTTAGGATCGTTCATCTTCTTGGTTTCAAGAGGTAAGTGAAGATCCTGAGCTTGTTTTCATGATTTATGGAAGAGTTTTGATGTTTTGGGGGAGAGTTGCATGATTAGGGTAAAAGAGAGTGTTTTTGATATTTTTGTGAGAAAAGCGTGTTGTCCAGAGAAAAGTTTTTATTTTCACAGAAAATGTATGACCATGTATGAGATTTTACAGGTACTCAGAGAGTATAGCAGGCTTGCTATGGGTTCTGGCGGCCTTAAGCCGATCTGAATCCTAGCTGTAATACCCGGCTAGAGTCCAGCGTCGGAAGTCCTGTAGTCCAGTGGCATTTCTGATGTCGGAATCCTCTGGAAGGGTACGGTTTATGTTTTTCTCTATCTTGAAAGCGTTTTCATGTGTTAAAGTGGTTAAAGAAGTAAGGTTTTGCAAGAAAAGCACCAAGGCAGAAAAGCCAAGGTTCGGCCGCCGAAGGTGACTTTCGGCCGCCGAACGTGCATGGCATTCGGATTCTCATTCGGCCGCCGTAGTTGGTCTGGCCAGCCAACTATAAAAGGCCCTAGGTCGGTCAAATGGATAAGATTTTATTTCCATTTGCACGAGTTGAGGTGAGACTTGATCTTCCTTGGGTGATTTATGTGTTTTCTCACATCTTTCATGGTTTTGATGGATTTTCATGTGGTTTTGAAGTTTTTGAGCAAAAGAGCAAGTTTAGAAGCTTGGAGAGTTTGAGAGAGGATTTCTCCATATCTCCACGTAGGGATCGTTCAATCTCTTGTTTGGAAGAGGTAAGTGAAGATCCTGAACTTCCTTTCTTGATTTTTGCAGGTTTTATGGGAGTTGTATGGGTAGTATGCATGAGTAGGTTTAGGTGAGGTTTTGATAATCTATGGTGTATATGCATGCTTAAGTGTTATTTGTGATGTTTGTGAAGGTAGTAGGAGAGGTTTAGACCTCTATATGCATGTTATATGGTATATGCTAGTTGGGAGTAGTTGCTATGCATGTTGGATAGGTGTTGGGTGAAGTTTGCATGAAACAGAGCAGGTTTCTGCCCAACGGGCAAAACCATGTTCGGCCGCCGAACCCCTTGTGGAGGCAGTTTCGGCTGCCAAAGCTTGCCCCCGAACATTGGGACTTTCATCTCTGGAGGCAAGGTTCGGCCGCCAAAAGTGCCGCCGAAGGTTGAGTTTCGTCTCTGGATGAGACTTTCGGCTGCCGAAGGTGCCGCCGAACATGCATGAGTTTCATCTCTGAAGGGGAGTTTCGGCCGCCGAACCTGCCGCCGAAATAAGCCTTGGACCAGAGAACAGTTTTAATGTTGACTGACAATGGAGGATCATGTATGGGATTTCACAGGTACACAGAGTCCACAGTAGGCTTGCTACGGGTCCCGGCGGCCTTAAGCCGATCTGGATCCTAGCGCCGATAGCAGTTCGGTTTCCGGGCTGTTACACTAGCGCCGATGACGGTCCATTTTGGGGTCATTACAGATTGGTATCAGAGCCCAAGGTTCACATGATCAGACCTATAGAGAGAATATCGGGCTCATAGCGGTTAGAAGTTGTCAAGCACAATAGGAAATCATGTCCACTAGGATAGGATGTTGCGCCCTGTCTATTTGATGCTATGCTTTATGCATGTGCTTTATTGGTATATGAGTTGCTTATATGTTGCGATATGTGTTGTTTTTCAGAGGTAAGATGAGAGGAACTCGTCGATCAGCTCGATTGACTGGAGTCCCACCAGATAGTGAGAGAACAGCTGCTCATCCTCCTGCATTGCCAAGGGCAAGGTCACAAAGATCTAGCAGGGAAGGTACGTCAATAGACCCTAGAAGGTCTGTAGACGAGAGCAGAAGAGGTACAGTTAGAGGAGGAAGATCAGAGGAAGTGAGGGAGGCTATGGAGATTGATCAGTCCATAGATGAAAGCATGAGTGTAGGCAGATCTGACGAAGGTATGGGAGAGTCTCAGGAAGGCGCTCAGGCCTCAGGTTTTGGTTATCCAGCCTTTCCTCAGGACTCAGAGTATCCTATGGGAGGTATGTCAGAGTACTCTAGTTTTGTCCCATATCCTACTTACATGCCATATATGCCTTATCCTCATTATTACCCACCATATCCTATATATCCACCTTCCCCTACCCATCCAAGTGCAGCACACCCAGAGCTAAATGAACCAGTACCTCCACCACCACAACCAGAACCAGTAGCTCCTGTTGCCCAAAGACATCAACCTAGCTCATCTGGAGGTAAGGTGCAAATGACAGAGTACTTGAAATTGGATGCTCTGAAATTCAATCCAGGAGATGATCCATTTGAATACCTCAGATCAGTTAGGATGATAACTAGTGAATTGGGAGCTGATGATAGTAGAGCCATTGAGATGGCGGGGTTCACACTGAAATGCAAGAAAGCCAGAGAATGGTTTAAGCATTATGTGGAGCCCAGGAGGGACAGTATGTCATGGGGAGAGTTCGCCAATGAGTTTGCAGGGTGGGCTTTTCCTGACAGTTCCAGAGAGATGAAAATAATAGAATTTGAACAGTTGCAGGAATTGGTAGATAAGGGTTTCATCCGCCCTAGTACCTCACCTTGGGGTGCGCCAGTATTGTTTGTCAGAAAGAAGGATGGATCCCTCAAACTTTGTATCGACTACAGACAGTTGAACAAGGTCATTACCAAGAACAGGTATCCTCTACCTAGGATTGATGATCTATTTGACTAGCTAGCTGGAGTAGGTTGTTTCTCTAAAATAGATCTGAGATCCGGGTATCATCAGTTGAGAGTTAGAGAGGCAGATGTGCCAAAGACAGCGTTCAGGACCAGATATGGGCATTATGAGTTCTTAGTGATGCCGTTCGGGTTGACTAACGCCCCTGCAGCATTCATGGATCTCATGAACAGAGTTTTCAGCGAGTATCTGGATGACTTTGTTATTGTTTTTATCGATGACATCTTAGTGTATTCCAGAGATGCAGAGGAGCATGCCCAGCATCTGAGGATAGTTCTGCAGACACTGAGAGAGCATGGTTTGTATGCCAAGCTCTCTAAGTGTGAGTTTTGGTTGAGGAGCATTTCCTTCTTGGGACACGTGGTATCAGCAGAAGGGATTGAGGTAGACCCCAAGAAGATAGAAGTTGTAGCTAACTGGCCCAGACCCACTACAGTGACTGAGATTAAAAGCTTTTTGGGACTGGCAGGTTACTACAGGAGGTTCGTTCAGGACTTCTCGAAGATAGCTGCTCCTATGACCAAACTGACTCAGAAGAACCAGAAGTTTGTCTGGTCATACCAGTGCAAAGAGAGCTTTGAGGAGCTCAAGAGGAGATTGACATCAGCACCAGTGCTAGCTCTGCCTGTTAGTACCGAGGATTTCACAGTGTTCTGTGATGCATCTCGAGTGGGATTGGGTTGTGTTTTGATGCAGAGTGATAGGGTGATTGCTTATGCTTCTAGACAGTTGAAGAAGCACGAGTTGAATTACCCCACCCATGACCTAGAGATGGCAGCAGTTATCTTTGCACTCAAGATGTGGAGGCATTACCTCTACGGGGTTAAATGCGCGATCTTCACTGATCACAAGAGTTTACAGTACATCTTGAGCCAGAGAGAGTTGAATTTGAGGCAGAGAAGATGGGTAGAATTGCTCAGTGATTATGATTGTACGATCCAGTATCATCCGGGTAAGGCGAATGTTGTGGCAGATGCCCTAAGCCGGAAGTCACTAGGCAGTTTATCCCATATAGCAGCAGAGCGGAGACCAGTAGTGATGGAGCTTTATAAGCTCATTGAGGAAGGGTTACAGCTAGAGTTGTCTGGTACGGGTGCATTGATAGCACAAATGAGAGTGACACCTGTGTTTCTGGAGCAGATAGCTCAGAAACAGCACGAAGACCTAGAGTTGATGAAAATTGCCAGGACTGTTCAGTCGGGCAACAGTGCAGAATTCAGATTTGACAGCAAAGGGATCCTTCGCTATGGGAGTCGACTTTGTGTACCAGATAGTAGCAGTCTGAAAGAAGACATTATGAGGGAAGCTCATAATGCGAGGTATAGTGTTCACCCAGGAGCCACCAAGATATATCAGGACCTGAAGAAGGTATATTGGTGGCCAGCCATGAAGAAAGAAGTGGCGCAGTTCGTGACAGCCTGTGAGGTTTGTCAAAGGGTGAAATTAGAACATCAGAAGCCAGCTGGAATGCTTAACCGACTGCCGATTCCAGAATGGAAATGGGAGAACATAGCTATGGATTTTGTAGTGGGCTTACCGGCAGCGTCCAACAGGATAGACTCCATATGGGTGATTATGGACAGACTCACGAAATCTGCTCATTTCATTCCAGTTAGGAGTAACTATTATGTGGATAAGTTGGCATAGGTATATCTGGATGAGATAGTGAGATTGCATGGAGTTCCAGTATCTATAGTCTCAGACAGAGGACCTCAGTTCACCTCCAGGTTTTGGCGAAGTCTGCAGAGTGCGATGGGCACGAGGTTGGATTTTAGCACTGCTTTCCATCCGCAGACTGATGGACAGTCAGAGAGGACCATCCAGACCATTGAGGATATGCTCAGAATGTGTGTGTTAGACTTTGGCGGTTCTTGGAGGCAGCATCTACCTCTGGTGGAGTTTGCCTACAATAACAGTCATCATGCTAGCATCGGGATGGCTCCTTATGAAGCGTTGTATGGGAGGAAGTGCAGATCACCTGTTTGCTGGGAAGAGGTAGGAGAAAAAGCTCTTGCAGGGCCAGAGTTAGTAGAGATTACCAGTAGAACAGTGCCTATGATTAGAAAGAGGATCAGAACAGCTCAGAGTAGACAGAAAAGCTATGCGGACGTTCGCAGGAAACTGTTAGAGTTCCAGGAGGGTGATTGGGTATTGCTGAAAGTGTCTCCAATGAAAGGAGTGGTTCGCTTTGGAAAGAAGGGTAAGCTAGCTCCACGGTACATTGGACCCTTTGAGATTTTGCAGAGGATCGGCAATGTGTCGTATAAGCTGGATTTACCTACTTCTATGGAGAGAATTCACCCGGTATTTCATGTTTCTATGTTACAAAAATTTGTGCCAGATCCGGATCAGGTTATTAGTGAGCCTGATGTGGAGGTCCTTGGAGATCTCACCTATATAGAGCAGCCAGTGCGGATTCTTGACACACAGATCAGACAGCTAAGGAACAAAGAGATTTCGATGGTGAAAGTCCTGTGGAACCACCATAATCTAGAAGAGTGAACGTGGGAGACGCGGGAGTCTATGCTCCAGCAGTATCCATATTTGTCTTGAGGTTAGTTTCCTCCTTTTTATATGTTTATATGTTTGTTTTAGGAACATTCAGGGATGAATGTTCTTAAGGGGGGGAGAATGTAATACCCGACTAGAGTCCGGCATCGAAATTCCTGTCGTCCGGTGGAATCCAGGATGTCGAAAGTCTCTAGAAGAGTAAGATTTATATTTTTCTAAAGTAATGTAGTATGTTTTAATGTTTTAAAGCTAAAATGAAATGAGTTTTTGAAAGAAGAGAACCAAGGCAGAAAAGCCAGGTTCGGCCGCCGAAGGTGACATTCGGCCGCCGAACTTGCATGGCTTTCGGTTTCACGTGTGGCCGCCGAAGGTGGTCTGGCCAGCCACCTATAAAAGGCCCTCAGTCGGTTGAAAGATAAGGATGCCTCTTTCTTTCACTTTCTGAGGTGAGACTCTGTCTTCCTTACATTTCTTCATGTTTTCCTTACATCGTGCACAGATTTGATTGATTTTTATGGTTTTTTGAAGGTTTTGAGCTAAAAACACAAAGTTGTGAAGTTTGAAGAGTTTAAAGGAGAGTTGCTCCAAAACTCCACGTTAGGATCGTTCATCTTCTTGGTTTCAAGAGGTAAGTGAAGATCCTGAGCTTGTTTTCATGATTTATGGAAGAGTTTTGATGTTTTGGGGGAGAGTTGCATGATTAGGGTAAAAGAGAGTGTTTTTGATATTTTTGTGAGAAAAGCGTGTTTGTGTGTTATGCTTTGTTGTTTGTTGGGGTTTTTAGGTAGGTTTCTGAACCCTTGAGCATATACTTGGGTGTATGCATGTTGAGGAGTTGAGGTGTTTGAGTTGGAGGAAGATTGGTGCTTTTTTGGCGTGAGGCAGAGCAAGGTTCTGCCTTGCTGATGAACCCAGCTTCGACCGCCGAAGAATGGTTCGGCCGCCGAAGGTGCTGAGGAGGTGGCTTCGGTTGCCTAAGCTTGCCCCCGAGCCTTTGGACTTTCGGCTCTGGAGGGGAGTTTCGGACGCCGAAGATGCCCCCGAAGGTTAGAGACTTTCGTCTCTGGAGTGCCTTTCAGCCCCCGAAACTTGCCCCCGAAAGGGTTTAGCTGCCGCAAGTTGAGATTCGGCCGCCGAAGGTGCATGAGTTTCAGCTCTGGAGAGGACTTTCGGCCGCCGAACCTGCCGCCGAAAGTGTCCTGTCCAGCCTTTCTTTGCATGCTTTGCATGGATGTTTGAGTGAGTTTAAGGGGATTCTTGGGAAGTTTAATAGAGTTGTTCATAAGCTAGTTTGGTCCCTCATTTGAGTCCATCTGTGTAGGCACAGACCAGAGGAACCAGAGAGAGCAGCAGTGAGTACTGCTCCAGCTTTTACAGAGCCTGCTGAGTCAGTCCAGATAGTCAGAGGTGAGTGGAACTAACCTTAATACTCGTTTTAATTGAGACATTGAATGCTTTTAGCATATTTCATGCACTATGATTATGCAATAGGGTGATTGCATTAGAATTCACAAAGATGTTGCATTGCATACTTATTTGTTACTGTGGGTGAATGCTGAATGATCCAATAGTTCTAGACAGGAAGTCTAGGACCCCATTCTATGGCCTGGCAAGTATAGTAAAGTCCAGGACCCTATTCTACGGCCTGACAGGTATAGTAAAGACTAGGTGCCCAGTCTACGCCCTGGCAAATGGTAAGTACAGGTGTTATATACACGTATACATATACAGTACAAGAAGACCAGGACCCCAGTCTACGGCCTGGCTCGAAACAGTTACTGGGACTATGTGGTGACAGGTTTACCCTTGGTGTGGTTTGTCTGTGATGTGATGCATTCCATAAGAGCATATGTGAATGACTTGTTTTATTGTTCTACTCACTGGGCTATAGAGCTCATCACACTCCCTTAACCCCAGTCTTGCAGGTTCAGTGTACAGTGTACAGGGGAAGTTCAGCAGAGTACAGGAAGAGAGAGGAGTTTTGTAATAGAATATTGTGGACATGTAACATTAAAGAGATGTAATAGTTGTGTATAAAGTTAGAATTGTTCTTGACTTAGTTCTTTTTGTGTTGTAAATCTGTTGTATACATGGTCTGTTTATATAACTGTTTTACAGAGTATGTGAAACACCAGGCTTAACAGGTATGAATTAACCCATCTAGAGCAAGCTCTAGTTAGGGGTACAGAGTACAGATATAGTGCATGCACAGGTTAAGTCTTGGTCCAGAGAAAAGTTTTTATTTTCACAGAAAATGTATGACCATGTATGAGATTTTACAGGTACTCAGAGAGTATAGCAGGCTTGCTATGGGTTCTGGCGGCCTTAAGCCGATCTGAATCCTAGCGCCGGTGATGGTCCATTTTAGGGTCATTACAATAGCCTAGCAATTTGCCTTATGGCCTTGTTTAGTAGGTCTAATGCTCAGATGGCATGGCGATTACCTTATGGTCTTGTTTTAGTTTGTTTTTATTTCAACATTTGGACCTCGTCATCTAGCCTCATGTATTTTTAAGACTTTTCTGTTAGTTATTGTTACGCAGCGGCTGGGTTCTTTAATAGAAAATCCATGAAATTGATGTTGCGTGTTGCTTTCTTCAATGCTTGACATGCTATCTCATGGTTTAACTCCTCCACCTGTATTACTTCTACATTAAATCGTGAGATAAAACTTCTCAAAGATTGGCCCTCTCCCTGACAGATCTTTTGCAAGTCGAAAGAGAGTTTTTTAGAAGGTATACAAGTAATAAAGTTGGATTTGAATAATATAGCAGATTGCATAAAATTTTGAATCAAACTTGGGCTCAGATGCTGGTATTATTTCTTAGCCAAACCTGTGAGTGTTGATGGAAGCATAGTATAAAGTCGTTGACATCCTAGAGCTGCATGGTCATCCTAAAGATCGTCAGGTGACTTCTGAGATCTACTGTCCCATCATATTTATCCAAGTTAGACAGCTTGAATTTGGTTGAAAAAGTTTCTGCTAGGATCTCTTTTGATAGGGTGAGGCATCGTCCAAGCCATAGTCCTCTTGCTCTATTTGGTATCTTTGGATAGCCCGTACCATCTTACAGTCGACGTCTTTTGGAGTATCGTCTGATGACTCTTCTTCTTCAAACTTGACCTTCTCTTTGGACTGCGCTTTGATCGCCTCTGTCTGATTCCTTAGAGTGTCAATAGAGGCTTCCTCCCTTCCTCTGGGAACCATAAATGATGCCTCCCTAGAGCATTGTACTGCTTGAGAGTAGCTTGTAGCCTTTGCATGTATTGGAGCATTTGTTCATTGTTCATGTTATTGAGATATGCTTCATTGACCATAGAGGGTGTGTTTTATCCACTACCAAGAGTGGAATAGATGATAGCGCCTTCATTGGTAGCAACTTTAGCACCAGCTCATGAATTACCGGCCATTTCGAGAGACATAAAAGAAAGACTTCTTTTTAAGAGAAATGGGGTAAGAGACTGATTTTAATCCAAAATTTTCGGCAACAGAACTAAATGATGTTGCTCAAAAGAAATCGATAACATGGCTGAAATAAAGCTGTGTTGTGGTGGGTCCAATGGAGTTGCGCTGTGATTGATCAATTCTGCAAGACAGAGAGGGTGAGGTGATTGGCGCCTACAGCATCCACTCCAATGCTAAGTCAGTAAGATGAAGAGAAGGACGGGAGTAATGTAATACTTAGAACACAAGAGTAGTTGTGTAAGAGAAAAACATATATTTATCTCTATGAGCCTTAGTTTTTATACTATAAAAAGATAGGGTTGATTATAGTATTTTTTAGAAATTTGACAATGACGTGGCCGGCTCGTTTGATAAGGAATATTGTCAGCTAATCGTTCGGTGATCCCGCGATTATAGACGTAATAGCGATCTACTGGATTGCAGCTGCTAACGGTAACTTTCTTATGGAGTCTTGCCCTGTAGTTGAGAGGGCAAGTATTGAGTCGACCTAAGACCGACTTGGCGTGCCTGAGTCTTTTTTTTTTTAAATCGAATATCATCTGATTAGACTCTTATCATATGATTTTTTTTCGAGTGTCAACGTATGACTTTTTTAAATAATTATTGTATAATATTAGTACTGTAAAAATATATTAATTTAAATAGCTGAATTATTTGAGTTTTATACTATAAAAACATGCTAATTAGTTTATAGCTAATTATTTAGATGAATTATTTGACTTTTGTACTGTAAAAACATATTAATTAGTTTATAGTTAATTATTTAGTACCTCCTAGTAACTACAGGGTGAATTGTAACTTTATAATTATAGAGATTATAAAATTATAATTCAAAATTCTAAACAGTCATGTTGAAGTTTCGTGGAATGATATAGAAATATTATACTTATCATTTTGAAGATTACTAATAATTTAAACAAATATAATGACTGAATAATTAGAATGTATTTGATTTAACTATTGAGTTAAATTGCAGATAGCTAATGACGATAACTCATGATTATGGATAATTACTATTGAAATATTTTAAGAGTTTGGTATATTATATTTAATTGTTATATTAATATATAAATTGATGATATAAGAATATATATTATATTATTTATTTTTTATTAAAGTATAATATAACCAGTAATTTATATATATATGATTGGTAATAAAATAAAGTTTTCATGTATATAAATACGTTTATTATAAAAATAAATACTTATAAGTAATATAATCATTTATATAATTTTTTCATTTTAAAATTATAAATATTTTGATTAAAAAAAAATTATAAATATTTATTGATATATTAAAATTAATTTGAATATAAAAATTTTATAATTAATAAATATTAAAAAATAATATAATTTAAATAAATGTGAGTTATGGTTTAGAAGTATCTATTTCTTAGGGCATGTAGTATTAGAAAATGGAATCGAGGTAGACCTACGAAAGTAGAAGCAGTAGCTAACTAGTCCAAACCCACTACGGTAACAGATATCAAAAGCTTTTTGGGTTTGGTAGGTTACTATAGGAGATTCGTTCAGGATTTCTCCAAAATAGCTACTCCTATGACCAGGTTGACCGAAAAGAGTCAGAAGTTTTTTTGGTCAGATCAATGTGAAGAGAGTTTTTAAAAGTTAAAAAGAAAGTTGATGTCAGCACCGGTGTTAGATCTATCTATAAGTAATGAGGATTTCATAGTGTTCTGAGATACATCCTGAGTGGGACTAGGTTGTGTGTTGATGCAGAGTAGTAGGATAATAGTTTATGCTTCTAAACAGTTGAAGAAGCACGAGTTAAATTATCCTATACACGATCTAGAGATGGTAGTTGTAATCTTTGCACTCAAGATGTGGAAGCACTACTTGTATGGGTTGAAATGTGAGATCTTTACAGATCATAAAAATTTGCAACAAATCTTGAGTCAGAGAGAGTTGAACTTGAGGTAGAAGAGATGGGTAGAACTGCTTAGTGATTATGATTGCAAAATCCAGTATCATCCGGTAAAGCAAACATAGTGGCAGATGCTCTGAGCTGGAAATCACTTGGCAATTTATCCTATATCTTAGTGGAAAGAAGACTAGTGTTTAAAAAGTTTTACAAGCTTGTTAATAAAGGCTTATAGCTGGAGTTGTCTGGTACAGGTGCTTTGACGGCATAAATAAAAGTGACACATGTATTTCTAGAACAAATGGCATAAAAATAGCACAAGGACCTGGAGTTGCTGAAAATAGCTAGAGTAGTCCAGCAAGGTAAGAATGATGATTTTAGGTTTGACAATAGAGGGATTCTCCATTATGGAAATAAATTATGTGTACCAGATGACATAGGCTTGAAAGGAGACATTATGAGAGATGCTCATAATGCTAGGTACAGTGTCCACCCTGGAGCCACCAAGATGTATCAAGATCCGAAGAAAGTATATTAGTGGCCTTCTATGAACATAGAAGTGGCTCTGTTTGTTGCTGCTTGTGAGGTGTGTCAAAAGGTGAAGTTGGAACATCAGAAGCCAGTTGGAATGCTCAACTCACTACTGATTCTAGAATGAAAAGGGGAAAATATGCCAATAGATTTTGTAGTGGGGTTACCAGTGACGTCCAACAGACATGACTCTATATGGGTAATAGCAAACAGATTGACCAAATCTGCTCACTTTATTCCTATCAAGAGTGGTTACTCTATGGACAAATTGGCACAGATCTACATGGAAGAAATCATCAAGTTGCATGGGGTTCCAGTTTCTATAGTGTCAGATAGGGAAGCCCAGTTTACCTCCAGGTTTTGGCTAAGTCTGCAGAATGCTATGGGCACAAGGTTAGATTTTAGCACTTCTTTCTACCCGTAGACTAATGGATAGTAAAAAATGACCATCCAAACCATAAAGGACATGTTAAGGATGTGTGTGAAGACTTTGGTGGTTCTTAGAGGCAACATCTATCATTTGTGGAGTTTGCCTACAATAATAGTTACCATGCTAGCATTGGAATGGCTCCCTATGAAGCTTTATATGGGAGAGGTCACCTGTTTGTTGGGAAAAAGTAGGAAAAAGGGTTTTAGCAAGGCCAAAATTAGTAGAAATCACAAACAGGGTAGTGCCCATCATCAGAGAAAGAATCAAAACAGTAGTGAGTAGGCAGAAGAGCTATACAGACATCCGTAGAAAGCAAGTTCTCTTTCAAGAGGGAGATATGGTATTGCTTAAGGTGTCTCTTATGAAAGGGATGATTCATTTTGAAAAGAGAGATAAACTAGCTTCAAGGTACATCGGACCCTTCAAAATCTTGTAAAAGATTGGGAATGTATCTTACAAGTTAGATTTACCTGCTTTCATAGAGAGAATCCATCCAGTTTTCCATGTTTCTATGTTATGGAAATTCGTGTTAGATCTGAGCAAGGTTCTTAGTGAGTCTGATGTAGAGATCCTAGATGATCTCACCTATATTGAGCAGTCAGTATGGATCATAGACATGCAAATTAGAAAGTTAAGAAACAAGGAAATTTCAATAGTGAAAGTTTTATGGAATCATCACAATATGGAAGAGTGTACCTGGGAGACTAGAGAGTCGATGCTTAGGCAGTACGCTCATCTATTTTGAAGTAAGTTGTTAAATAATTTATATATTTTCTTGCTGTGCATGCTTTGTGGTTGCTTGTATGATTAAACATTCGAGGACGAATGTTCTTAAGAGGGGAGAATGTAATATCCAACTAAACTCCGATGTCGAAATTCTGTAGGAATCAAGGATCTCAAAACTAGAAACTTTAGAAGGATAAAACAGATTTTTTATAAAATGAATTTTAAGCATTTTATAATGTGTTTTAAAAAAAATTTAGTGTTTGGCTGCTGAACCTTCTAGATATGGCCACTGAACTTTGGTTGGTAGACCCACCTATAAAAGGGTCTCAGCTCGAAAGAGAGAAAGGTTTTCTTTCTCCATTTCAAGCAGAGGTGAATCTCCTACCCCTCTCCTTCACAGATTCATCTTTTAAATAGTTTTCTCATGGATTATTACTTTTGTTTTGGCAAATCAATCTTGGGGATCAAGTTCTAGCATTTAGGACTCTCCATAGTTCATCTTATTCCCTTCTCTGGCTCTTGATTGTTGTGATCATTGTTTCTCCAAGAGGTAATTTAGAATCCTTACCTCTCTTCTATTACTTGAGTTTTTAAAGAAATTATAAGTTGTTTCAAGGGTTTGGTTTTGCATGCAAGAACTTTTATGTGCTTTGAGTTTAAAGTTTGAATATGTGCGTTAATCCATATTTAATGAATTCATGCGGTTCCTTTCCTTGTTTCTAAGTCACTTTATGACCTTAGTTATGTTTTTTGGTAGTTTTATAGGCCTATATGTTAGTTTGGTTGCATTTAGAGGCTGGATTGTAGAAGCAAAATTGGGTTTGGCATGAAGCCAAAAGCCAGGTTCGGCCACCGACCTACACTTGAGGCAGCCATCTTTAGCCACCAAAAGTGCCTTTGAAAGTTTGACTTTCGGATCTGTAAGGGGACTTTAGGCCGCTGAACCATTACGAAAAGTCCACTGTCTAGCCGTTTTCAGCTCTTTTTCTGCAGGTTTTCTTATATGTTTATAGGAGTTTCTTGGGATAATTATAAAAGTTATAAAAGTTATGTTTGGTCCCTCATTTAAGTCTACCTATGTAAGATCAGACTTGGAAGACCATAGAAGCCAGTAGTGAGATAACTGCTTCAGGACTAGGCTTGCATCAGTCAGAGATGAGTAGAACTAAACTAAACTATTATTTTAAAGAAATTAAATGTTTTAAGCATGCTCATATATTCACAAATGTCATGTGTATATGATTAGGTTGTTTTGCATTAGAATTCACGAATATGATGCATTGCACAATTAATTGTTGTTGCGGATGGATGTTGGATGACCCACTAGCCCTCAACCATAGTATGATATGTTATGATGGATATAGAAAGACCAAAATTGCCCATTTTACGCCCCTCTGGCACTATGGATGTGTTATGTTATGTTATGTTTAAAAGAAAGTCCTAAGTAGCACCCGTTGTGGGTTGGACAATATTGGAATTATGGAGGGTTACTAGTGACAAGTCCATCTTGATATGAATTATTTGTGTTGTGACATATTCATATGATCATATGTTTTATTAAACTATTTTATAATTATGTTTCTACTCACTAGGCTTGTAATACCCGGCTAGACTCCGGTATCGGAATTCCTACCGTCCGGTGGAATCTCGGATGTCGGAGACCTCTAGAAGGGTAGAACCATGCTTTCATAAAATGTTTTCATGTTTTTAATGGTTTTAAAGTATGAAACTAAATGAGTTTTTGCATGAAAATAGCATTGGAGGAAAACCCAGGTTCGGCCGCCGAAAGTCAAGTTCGGCCGCCGAACATGCATGCGTTTTGGAGGCACGTTAGGCCCCCGAAAGCATGAGTTAGGGAAGTTCAGGTTCGGCCGCCGAAAGTCAAGTTCGGCCGCCGAACATTGCATGGATGCGGAGGCACATTCGGCCCCCGAACGTGGCCTGGCCAGCCACTATAAAAGGGGCACTTAGCCGAAATGGGCGAGCTTTCTCCCATTTTCGGCCACAGCAAGCTTCCGACCTTCCTTTTTGCAACTCTTGTGCTCTTCCTCCAAATCTCTACCATTTTTCTTGAGTTTTAAGCTTGCATTGAAGGTTTTGAGCTTTTAAACCAAGTTTTGGAGCTTTGGGAACTCAGGAGCTCATTTTCGTGGATCTCCAAGTTTGGGTCGTTTTCCTCTCGATCTTCAAGAGGTAAGGGCCGATCTTAAGCTCCTTATGTGTTTTAAGTAAGTTTTAAGTGATTTTATGGGGTAGAATGGCATGTATAGGGTTGTATGAGTTTTTAAGCAAATGTTAGGTTTTATGTGATTTATGAACAATGTGGCATGTTTGAAGTGTTGTAGTTGGGGTATATGCTTGTTTGAGGCCCCTAGGAGCTTGTATGCATGTTTTGGTTGAGTGGTATGCATGATTTGTGGGTTTGGAGGCGAAAATGCACAAAGGAGCCAAGTTTCTGCCCTTTGGCAGAAACCAGGTTCGGCCGCCGAACATGGCTGGGGAGGCAGGCCTTTCGGCTGCCGAAGTTGCCCCCGAAAAGAGACTTTCGTCTCTGTCTGGCACTTTCGGCCACCGAAGGTGCCGCCGAACCTACCTGAGTTTCGTCTCTGTCCAGGACTTTCGGCCGCCGAAGGTGCCGCCGAAAGTGCCCTGTTCAGCCACTTCATGCATATCTCCATGTGATATTTTCAGGATGTTTTAGGGGGTTTTTGGGGAATGTATTAGAGTTATGTTTATGTATGTTTGGTCCCTCATTGGAGTCCACCTGTGTAGGTTCGGACCCGAGGAACCAAGGACCCCAGCAGTGAGCCAGCTGCTACAGAGTTTGTCAGAGTCAGCCAGAGGTGAGTGGAACTAAGCTTAACCTTTTAAATTAAGAAATGAAATGCTTTTATCATGCTTCATGCATCATGATCATATTATAGGTTGTTTGCATTAGAATTCACGACTATGCCGCATTACATTGTTGTGATAGATGATAGTGGATGGACATTAGGATGATTCATTAGCCTTCTATATACGAAGTCCTGTGGTGCCCATAATAGGGCCGGGCAATACGAAGACCTGTGGTGCCCATAATAGGGCCGGGCAATAACTCCGAGTACGAAGTCCTGTGGTGCCCATAATAGGGCCGGGCAATACGAAGTCCTGTGGTGCCCATAATAGGGCCGGGCATGGAGTTGAGGGATTTTTGAATCAGTCCATCCGTGGTGTGATTTAATTGTGCAATGACGCATTTCATGATAGCATGTTTTAAATATTCTTTTTATAGTTCTACTCACTGAGCATCTAGCTCACCCCGCTCCCCTAACCCCCAGGTTTGCAGGTACGGGATAGATAGAGACGGCAAGAAGAGAAAAAGTCATATGTATGTAATAGTTAGTGTGTGGACATGACAACTGTATTATGACGAGATGTAAAAATATTCAGGATGTTATGTAATGAAGTCATTGAGGATAGAGTTGTGCTTGACCATAATGTATTGTTAATCCCTTTTGTATATACATGATCTTATGTTATGATGTTTATGTAAACTAACTCAACACAGGTTGTTTTGCCTTTAAGGCTTGATGAGATCCCACAGAGGGACTATGTTATGTATATGATCAGAGTATGCACAGGTTGAGTTAGTTGATGACAGTATGTATGAGGAAAAGTTTTAAATTTTATGCATGTTGTTGATCATGTATGGGATTATACAGGTTTACAGGTTATATGTCAGGCTTGCTACGGGTCCCGGCGGCCTTAAGTCGACCCGGATCCTAGCGCCGGTAGCGATCCGGATTTCCGGGGCGTTACAAGGCTCTTGTAGCTTATCCCTTTCCTCTAACACTAGGTTTGTAGGACCAAATTTATCTCAGCAGGTCAACAATATTGTGTATGGCATAGTTCCAATGTAATAGTATAGTTGTGGACATGTAATATATATTGTGGATTAGAATTATGTTTTGCCTGAATTTTCTTTTATAATCCCTTTGTTCATGATCTTATTATGTAAAAGTTTTAAAGTTTAAACTTTGTTTTAACCAAACTAAGGCATGTAATGATGACCATACTGGAGCATTTGATGAGGGTTCTAGCATGGATTTTGTAACACCTCTTACCCTATCAAAGTGTAGACAGAGCAAGGAATATCACAAACTATGCCTCTTTTGATATATCAAGACTAAACAATTTTCTTTATCTGTAAACATCAAGTTATTTTTTTTTTCTTTTTGTTTTTGGGTAATCCAAGTACATTTTGGAAAGTGATTAAAGTAACTGTGAGATGTTAAAACAAAAGTTTTGGCAGAGTTTCCTCTGTTTCATTAGCACTTTAACCAGTAATACATATGAAAATCACACTTATAATTACACTAACAACTGTCATTTAATATCTTACTATTCTTTGATTACATAACCTTTACAACTCACTCTATTAAATATGTACACGCCAAAATATAACTGTACTATGACTCAGAGACTCAAAACTACCAGTTATGATAATGGCCTTGATATCTGATGTAGACCTCTGATGAACTCCGCGTATCTACTTTATCTACAACCTGCGTGAGGTAAAAACCAACACGCTGAGCTAATGCTCAGTGGGTGATAGCAACAAATAACAGAATAAACCAAACAAGTTCACATATATAGATAATCAAGTAAACAATTACAAGCTAGTAGATGCAAACATGTTAACATTCATCAATAAGTTCACAAAATCAAGTATCAATCTTAATTAAGATCTTAGCCCTTATAAACACATAGTAGGATCGACTAGGTAGATAAGAAATTATAACGGTAGGCACTAAGTGCCGAACGGTAGGCTCAGAGGCCAAAACTATGATAGCAGGGCTCTGTGGCCATACTTATGAGGTACCTGATATGTAACTTCAAATATAGATCATGTATCGATAGCAATACTGCGAGCTCTGTATGTTTATATGGCATGCCATACCCTTAAGCTAACCTGGACTCCTATTACGTTTACCAGGGCCAAGTATCATTAATTCAATGTATCAATGTAAATGCATGTCATTTGAAGCTATTTGAATTCATTTTCCAAAGTACATATATCATATGCCAAGGTTTACAATATGGAAAACTCATGGCAAATAGTGCAAACCTTTATTGACTTAGCATTTCAATATAGAAAACTACATTCTGCCATATATTGCATAAACTTTTCAAGCAGTTTAGAGTTACAATTTGACTTCAGTTTCTTCATACGAAATGTACATTTATGTCTTATCTTTCCAACAAGGTATGGTTCATGCAAATCTGATCATCCTAGCTTAAGTTATGAATTTTTCTTTACAAGCTACTCAATAAGGTCTTAATCAGTCCAGTCTTGGTGGTGTGTGAAAGGCTTAGAGTAAAGAAACTTAACATGAGAGCTAAAAGTGAAAATCTAGCAGAATAGGTTTTAACAGGGCAGCTTGTGTTTCCAACTTCATAACTTATTCTGTATTTATTGAAATTAGGCCTGAGATATACCAAATGAAAGCTAAGACAAAGAGCTAAAACTTTCATGAATTGACCAAATTCGGAATCTGTAAGTAAGATGATGAAAATGGCAAGTGAACTTAAACTGGACATAGTGGTAGTACATCCGGAACAGAGTCTATTAAGTATACCATAACTAATTATATACTCAGTGAAATTTGTTAAGACCAGTGCCAAATGAATCTTAAGAAGTATACCTAAAACTTTGTAGAAGACAAGTTAGGCTATTTCATTCCTAGAGTAAGTGGCATTAGGGGAGGTACTAGCTTAACTCTAATCTGCTAATAACTGCATCATAGAAAACTCAAATAAAGAAACAGACATATCCAGAAATGAAGTAGCCAGTGTGATTAGTGAGTCGGGAACAAGTCACTTTCGGGAGGTGCTTAGAGTTTCCCGACGTGCTTGCTTGAGGTGCTTCTTTAAATCCGTCGTGCTTGCTTAAGTGAAAAGGACTTCTAAAAGGCTAAATGTATAGTTTAGTAGGTCAATCTATGATTATTGAAAGTTTGAAAACTAAATTGAAACATGGTAAAGAGTTTAGTAGGTTAAAGTGTAAATAAAATTCATCCTAAGATGTTACAGATTTTATGTTTTTAGTTATATTGCATGCACATGTCAAGTTTTAGTTCATGAGATAGAAATATTTTTATATGTTCTTATGATCACGTTTGGGATTATATCATATGTAACAGGATGTATAGTAGGCTTGCTATAGGCTCCAATGACTTTAAGTCGACTTGAACCCTAGCATCGATAGCGGTCTGGTTTTCGAATGGTTACACATATTGACTTTAAGAGTCTACACATTTTATTTTCCTGGCTATTTACAGTGAAACCTATGGGTTGTTCCACGTAAAACTCTTCTTATAATTCTCCATTGAGCAAAGCCATCTTCACATTCATTTGATGTAATTCAATATTCAAGTTAGCAACTAATGGCAAAAATAATCTTATTGAAATAAATCTCACAATAGGTGAAAAAGCTTTCTCACAATCTATTCCTTTCTGTTATGTGTATCCTTTAGTTATTAAATGAGTTTTGTATCTCTTGATACTGCCTCCAGCCTTACCTTGAATATTGAGAATCCAATTATTCCTTATTGCTTTATGCCTTATTGGTAAATCTATTAATTCCCAAACTTTGTTTGATTTTCTTGACTCTATTTCCTCTTCCAGTGTTTTAATCTATTCTTAGTTGGAGATTTAAGGATCTCGTTATTATTTCTCGACTCATCTGCATCAGGAGTAATAATGAATACTTCCAATTCATCTAAAAATGACAATGAGAAATCCTTAAACATCTCATTTATCATAGTTGAGATTGATTCATTGACTCATCAATAGGCATGTTACTCTCACTCAGACCAGTTTTCATGATTAGAGTTACTTTAGGTAGAAATTTTGAATTCAAATGAATATGTTCATTTGTATCCAAATTACTCCCACTCAAAATTGTATCCATTGGAATTTCTACAGTGAGAGCATCTGGCAATGAGTTCTAAATAAAAATAAGACTTTTCCTATCTTCCCATGCTTTTGGAAAAATTTGTCCTATGATTCAAACTTAGTTATACTTCTATTCTATTACTCGCCAAGAAATACATCTTTTTTACTATTTAAAGTATCTTAGAAAGATACAATTCTTTCCCTTTGGATCTAGTTTTCCAAATTTATGGAAAAGTTCATGGGAAATAGTCGTATAATCCCATAATTTTATATTCTCAAATCAAGTTTGCGTTTAGTCTATAACTTATATGGCGTGGAAATTATTGATTTGTGGGTACTCAATTAAGCACAATGGTGGTTATTAATAATGCAACACCCCAACATATGATTGGCAAATAAGCGTTTGCTATCATTGACCTAACCATTTCTAATAGGGTTCTATTTCTCCTTTCTGTAACACAATTCCTTGAATTGCTCTAACAGATAGTTCTTCAATAAGTTCTTAAAGTAGTTACTTTCTATCCAATTGGTTCTTAATTAAATCTAAAAATTTAATGAAACAACTTAAAACTTCAATTCTATGAGATATCAAATAGACATAACCATATTGAGTGTAGTTATCAATTATGAAATAGTTATATGTATATCTAACCTCCATATTTAGTGGACCACATATATTAGAATGGATTAATTATAAAGGAATTTAGAACTTGTTTCTTTTCACAACGATTTCATAGATGTTTTTCAAATTAGGCAATATTTAGAAGTTGACATATCTCCTTTTACATTATTTATATATGTATCAGAAGATGTAAAAAAGGAAAAAATATATATAATGTTGAAGTTACTTATGATATCTAAGCCAATACAACCATTCAAAAAATATCTAGAACTACTAAAAATTGTACTTCAAAATAAGTTTACACCTTATTTATAAAAATTAATAGAAAAATCAAGTTCAATTAATACCAACACAAAAACTTGATTTCAATGAATTTAAAGGGCAAACATGATATTATTTAGAAGTAGGGTCTCCCTACCACACATAGTGAACTTGCAAATATTTATAACCTTCACCTTCACTGTAGAGTTTTTTCTTAACATATATTCATCTTAGCCTTCCCTGCAAAGTTTCATGTGGCATAATGAGACTAAACAGTGAACAATAGTTTCCTTTAATCTCAAGGTGCACTTTACTATTATTAAATGGAGCCTAACCTTGAATGAGTTGCTTCTTATTAAAATGGAGCTTCTCCCTCAGATTTTCAAGCTTCTCACTCTGAATTACTCTCCAATTTAATTGATCATTTGCCTTCCTTGATGAACATTTTGCACAAATTACAGAATTCCTTATAAATATCCAATGACACAAAGAATTATAAAGATTTTTGTAACATAATAATAGTCTCTAAATGCCCAAAAAGGGATAAAATCAAACCTTGGCAACAAGAACTTCACTCAACCTTGAATATAATAAATCATTATGACTCTTCAATGATTTCAACAAGGTGTTGTACACATTTAATATGAATATTCTGTAACAAATTACAAAACCATTGAATATAATACAAAAGCTATCCGAACAATGCAAATAGAAGCGTGATTCTGAGTTCAAAAATTGAACATGCAAATTACCTATATTTACACAATCAATGCAAATAGAAGCGTAGTTTGACACTTATGGATTTAATCTGATGGTAAGTGCATTTGAATAAATTTAAGAGATTTCAAATTCTACTCTCTCAACTTTCAGTCTCCATTTTTAAAAAAAAAAAGAAAGAAAGAAAGAAGCGTGACTTGAATTCTCACATATAGCGTAACAACTAGAAAATTACTGATCGTGGCTCCATCATGACGCATCATGCAAATTATTGATCGTGGCTCCTTAGAGGTTGCCGATGGTTGCTCGTCTTTCGGTGAAGCTCACTGCCACCGATAATGAGGGTGGTGGTCGGTAGAAATGGAAGAAAGATAAAAAGAAAGACACAGAGAGAGGGAAAGCGAGGCATTAATTTCACAGTTTTGTTTTTTTACAAATTAATCTTTTAAAGATAAGTCAAATCAATACAAATTATTTTAAAAACTAATTAATTTGAGTCCCTAATTCACTCTCTTAATTTTTTTTTATGTTTATTTAGTAAATAATCACTTAAATAATATTTTTATTATTTTATAATTTAAATAATTTAATATTGAATTATATTCAATTTAATGAGTTTAATAACTCGACTTATTATAATAATACGGGTAAATAATTTCTCTAAAATACTGTAATTTAAGATATTAATAAATTTATTAACCAATTATTTATTGCCAAACTTTAAATTACTATCAAATAAAAGAATATAATTATAATAAAACTCTAAATTATCATTACAATTGCATTACATTATTTACTAAAAAAATCTAATAAAATAATAAATAATAAAAATCAATATCTTTCTATGTCATTCTCTTTTCAAATATATATATATATATATAAGATTTAATAAACTCAATAGGTTAAAATGAAAATAATATATGCATAACTAAATAGTATAATAGAAATTCATCAAATTTATCATTGATTTAATATTTTCAAAATTTCAAATTTTTAAAATCGTATTATCAATAAAATAATATTTTTAAATAAAATATCTTATTTAGAATAAAATATACTATTAGACTTAACCTGTTTGAAAAATTAAATGAATACAAAAATAAATTTGTAAACAAATGTATAATGTGTTTGTAAAATTAAATAAATGAAAATAGATTTACAAATAGATATTTCAAAATATTTAAAAAATTAGATACATATAAACGGATTCAAATTGAATGTATAATTTATTTATAAAATTAAATGACAAACCTTTTAAATTGACTTATTATCTATTTTTTAAAATTAAATAGATACAAATAGATTTATAAATGGATTTTTAATCAATTTATAAAATTAAATAGACAGAAACTAATTTACAAAGGAACGTATAATCCATTTATAAAATTAAATGAACATAAATGGATTTACAAATAAACATATTATCTACTTAAAAAATTAAATTAACACAAATAGACATGTAATCTCTATAAATAATTTAAAAAAACAAAAAAAATTACAAAGTAAAATATAATTCGTTTATAAAATTAAACGAATACAAATAGATTCGAAATGAATGTATAATCCATTTGTAAAATTAAATGGATATAAATAGATTTGTAAACAGATGTGTAATCGGTTTGTAAAATTAAATTGATACAAATGGTAACGTAAAATTCATTTATAAAGAAAATATGTTTTTTCAATGTTCGTTTATAAAATTGTTATTATTACAAATAGATTTATATCCGTTTGTAAATTTCGTTTAGATTTATATCCGTTTGTAAATTTCATTTATATTTTGTTAAATTCTTGTAACGTTATAAAAATTTATTATCACAATTAAAAATCAATTAAGAATACCATAAAGTATGAAATATCTTAATGATAATAGTGTGAGACACGATAGAGGCTATAAAAAACTATAAAATATGATTCAAAGTCAAGTATCATATTCTTTATTTTTAGATACGATCTTAAATGAAGTTTTTGTCTAGTATATATGATATACATAGATTAAACATAAAATCTTAAAATTTTAAAAATAAAAGTGCTTTGTCATTTTTTGTCTTGTATATATGATATACATAGATTAAACACAAAATCTTAAAATTTTAAAATTAAAAATGTTTTGGATGAAACTTGATAAGGATAAATTTGTTAAAAGACATAAACAGGATTTAGGATTTTAAAATAAATTTTATAATAAAAGAAGGAGTTATTTTAAATTAAAAAAATCATGATCATTGAGAAAGAATTTCTATAAGAAAAATAATAAACTTTTTAGAAAATAAAATAAATTTAAATAAAGAGTTATCTAACTAACAAATAAATTGGATTAAATATTGTGTGAGCTTAATCCTATTAATTATTATCTCTAGCTATCTCGAAGTTAGCATATTGATTAATATAGAGATATTGATAATAGTAGAGTGGTGAATTTCATACTATAGGACATGTGATGTCTAAGTAGATATGTGGACACTCGTAATGATGAGTGGATTAAAGAAGTGACATTTAGATGAAAAACACACGGAGTTTACTCTTATCAATATTTATTTATCTAGATCATAATAGTATATAATAGTTCTTATACCTGAGATGACACTTATCTCATATATAGATAGTTTGAGGTTGATACCGCTTACATACTTATACAATGTATAGGTATATGACATGTGTTGGCTTAAGTTTGTTGTACATAGGGGTAAAGGGTTAGTTGAGATGGAATTCATTATCCTAGGTAAACGAGCGAAGTCTTATGCCCTTGTTAACTGTTTCTTATTAGAAATCCTTGGCCGATGTAGTAAGACTTAGTTAGAGAAAAGGTTTTCTAATGTACATCTTGTTAATCAAGAATTAGAGTTGAGTGAAGTCCTATGATCCAGAGTGTTGGATTTGATATTTACCATGACCCTAGCTTAAATCGAAACTTTGTAATGAAAGAATTCTAGTGCTTAATGATTTATGATCATTGTTTCAATTGAATAAAAAATACATTCATTGTTAATTAGGTAGCCATGGCACATTATGTTAGATATTAACCATGATTTTATGGGATCCTGAATGTAACGACCCGAAAATCGGATCGCTACCGGCGCTAGGATCCAGGTCGACTTAAGGCCGCCGGGACCCGTAGCAAGCCTAACATGCATCCTGATAATCTGTTTAATCCCATACATGATCGACAATATACATAAAAATTAAAACTTTTCTTTCATTCATTTTCTTATATACCAACCTCAACCTGTGCATGCACTAAACATAAACATAACTATAACATTGACCCCTCTGTGGGATCTCATCAAAGCCCCAATGGGCGACATAACATGCGTTGAGTTGGTTCACATATACATCATAAACATCTGAGATCATGTAATAAAAGGGGATAACAATACCCATAGAGTCAAGCACAACTTCTAATCCTCAATATCATTATACATAACATGACTATTCAACTTTACATCATCTTACAAATTTATCATGTCCACTTCCTATCTATTACAAATACATGACTTTACTCTCCTTGACTTCTCTGTCTAACCCGTACCTGCAAACCTGGGGGTTTAGGGAGAGGGGTGAGCTACAAGAGCCCAGTGAGCAGAATAATGAAAAACAACATTTAAAATCTCATGCCATCATGTAATGCAACACATCACAACAAATCACATCTCGGATGGTATTGTCACCAATAGTCCTCTACATTCCAAAGTGCCGGGACGTAGAATGGGTCAACCGGTCTTTCTCTTAACATAACATAACATAGCATTCCAATGTGCCAGGGACGTAGAATGGGTACAACCTGGACTTTCTCTTACATAGTGCCAGGGACGTAGAATGGGTACAACCTGGACTTTCTCTTACATAGTGCCAGGGACGTAGAATGGGTACAACCTGGACTTCCATACCATATCATGCCGTAACATTATCATACCATATGAGGACTAAAGGATCATCCAATAACCAATCCACATCAACATCATAAATGCAATGCAACATATTCGAGAAATCGAATGCAAACAACCTAATTCATCACATGGCATTCATGATGCATGAACATGCTCAAAACCTTATAATTTATTTACTTTCAATCGTAAAGGTTTATTCTACTCACCTCTTGGCTAGCTCTGACAATGACTGAAGTAGCTGACTCACTGCTGGGGTCCTCGGTTCCTCAGGTCCGAACCTACATAGGTGGACTCAAATGAGGGACCAAACATACATGAACATAACTCTAAACTACTCCCCAAAAACCCCCTAGAACAACATGAAACAATCATAGAAAAACATGCAAAAGAAGGCTGGACAGGGCACTTTCGGCGGCCGAAAGTCCCTCCAGAGCCGAAAGTCAGGCAGGTTCGGCGGCACCTTCGGCGGCCGAAACTCCCAGACAGAGGCGAAACTCATGCATGTTCGGCGGCACTTTCGGCGGCCGAAACTCCCAGACAGAGATGAAAGTCTCCTTTCGGGGGCAGGCTTCGGCAGCCGAAAGGCTTGCCTTCCCAGCCATGTTCGGCGGCCGAAAGTCCTTCGGCTGCCGAACCTGGTTTCTGCCAAAGGGCAGAAACTTGGCTCCTCTTGCCTCCAATGCCTCCCAAACCTTATAAACATGCATAATCCTATTCTACAACACACATACTCAAGCATACAAGCTCCTAGGAGCTTCAAACTATCTTAAACCCCATCTACAACACATCAAACAACACAAATCCAACATACATTGCCCATAAACCAACATAAACCCAAAAACTCATAAAACCCTACTCATGCATTTCTTCTTCAAGAATCAACTTAAAACTTGTTAAAAACATGTAGTGAGCTCAAGATCGGCCCTTACCTCTTGTAGATCGAGAGGGAAAACGACCCTAGCTCGGAGATGGGAGAGATTTGAGTTCTTGAATCTCAAAGCTCCAAAACTTGCTTTAAACTCGAAAATCTTCAAAACAAGGTGAAAACTCATAAGAAAAACATGAAAACTCGAAGGGAGAAGCTCAAAACAGAGGAGGAGCGGTGGAGAACTCACCTTGGCCGAAAACGGGAAGAAAAGCTTGCCCGTTTCGGCCATGGGGTCCTTTTATAGGGCTGTCCTTACCACCTTTCGGCGCCCTAACGTGCCCCCATAGAGCATGCAAGTTCGGCGGCCGAACATGAGGTTCGGTGGCCGAACCTTGGCTGATTCAAACAAGGCTTTTGGAGGCCTAAAGCGCTCCCAAAACCTCCTCACGTTCGGCGGCCGAACATGACTTTCGGCGGCCGAACCTGGCAAAGTCTCCAAAGCCCTCTACACTCAAAACTTGGATTTATTTCTCTTAAAAACCATAAAACACCTTAAAACATTTTATGAAAATACGGTTTTACCCCTTCTAGAGGTTTCCGACATCCGAGATTCCATCGGACGGTAGAAATCCCGATACCGGAGTCTAGCCGGGTATTACACTGAAATTCATAGGAATGTCATTCAAGATTTGTGGAAAAGTTGTTTCCATTCCTATGGCCAATTAACTATGAACTTGAGAAGTCATGCATATAAGAAATAATCTTGGCAAGCCTAATCAATTAGTTAATTAAAGGTATTTAATTAATTATATTAATTAATAAATTTAGTTAGTAACGTGAGTTGTAATTCCCTGTCATGACTTGAACTGAATTCATTATTGAATTTATTCTACGTGTGTGACATGGAACCACTAGTTTTGGATTTTACGGTAGACTTGGACCGAACCTAACTTTTGCTGTCAACGTCCGATAGAGATCCATAATAGCTTTTCGGAAAGGAAATTTTGAGACGCATTACTTTCAAAAGTGTGACAAGTCACCAAGTTTGATATGGAAATTCCATCGTTTAAGGGATCAATTTTGCATTTTAATTTTTTTTTTTTTTGATATTTTGGATATTTTCATAATTTTGCTTATTAGAATTTTGTTTCTATTATAAATAGCCTCCCTTAACTATTAGAAACTCACTTTTTCAATTTTTGAGAAATTTCAATAAGACTTTTAATTTTCTAGCCTATCTTTTCTCTTATTTCATCTTTAACCAAATGATATTGATTAAAATTTCTAACGGAATTTAAATAGTCCTTTATCCGTGTGGCATAAATCTTATGAGAAAGATAAAATTCATGTGATGAATTTAAGTCATAGAGGACATGAGATTGGAAGAGAAAATATTCTATTGAGCCATATTGATATGAGTTTAATTTAATATAAGATGAATTTTAAATAGATGGACTTTAGAATTAAATTTTATTTTTTTTATGGGCGAAAGACCAAATGTTGGTTTAGTACATAACAATTAATATGATTAATTCATAAGAAAGTGATTCATTAAGTTAATAGGACTAATTTAATGAACTAATATTTAATATTAGACAAGTGTGACACATGTACAAAATATTATTAAATCTATAAAAATTATTTATTGAGCTAAACTCTCAATCTACAGTGGCTCAATTTACTTACTTGTAAGATCACTAATCAGACTAAAGGCTAAATATCCAAAATTCCATTAACGATGATTAATGAATAATGAGATTAATTAATTTAATTAATATAAGTTAATTTAATTAATTATGATTAACTGAGTAAATGAATTGTGATTAATTTAATTGACTAAATTAAAGAATCTTATACGTGAATATGATAAATGTAAAAATCATTTGAGCTAGTGACGGATGAAAAATTTAGTGGGCCCATTTAATATTCATTTAGGGAGAATTTAAGGGCAATTGAGGGACTCGGAGATGATGCCTAAATTGCTTCTAATCCCAATTATATAAGAGGCCAATTTAAGGATTATGGAAAGTAGTCTTCCATTTTGTTTAAAACCCCTAGAGTGAGAGAACCCTTTTCTCTCTTCTTCCTCTTTCACCTCTTTGACCAATACTTATAGGAAAACTTTTATTACAATGAATTAAATGTTAATTCTTTTGCTTATCTCACCTATCTCTTATGAGAAATCCATATTATAATCTCTTAAATTTGGTCATAAATGGAATTGGAGAAATTGTGTAGATTCAGTCAAGGAAGGCAAACTTATCTATCATTGGTCCATATGGATGTATTAAAGGATTCATGCTTGGGAGTCTATTACACCAAATGAAAGATTTCATTTGCACTACAGAAGGTAGGATCCTAAACTTACATTTAGGATAGTTAGTCTAAAATCTAATTTCTCCATATATGCTAATGTATGTATTTTCCTCATATATAATGGCTATATAGTGATTGTTAATATTTCTACTTGTAAATAAATGAATTTGGTTCAAGAAATTTGGAGTATTGAGCATGAAATCATAATTTTAAGGAAAATTTTGTTTAAATTTGATAACTTTGCCCAATAATCCTTGATTTTCTTCCATTGAGGGTGTTGGGTGACATTACCATTGCTTTCAGCATTATTGTAAATCATTATGATTTGTGAAGAACATATGATACGTGCATAGGAGGAGCATTATTTTTCAACAATATGAAGCACAAGACATTATTATATTCTTCAAATGTTCAATTAGAAAAATATGAAATTATAAGAATCCTAGAAGCGTTCGAGTTATTCATGTTGAATACCATGTTTGGAAGATAATAAAAATAAATGGACTTATTTTTCTTAAAATTCATGGGTCCAATTGCAGCTATCATTTATTCACTTTTGGAAGTTTATAATTAAGATATTTTAGTGTTTTTGATATCTTTTAGAATTCTATATGGATTAGAAATAAAAATAGATATCATTGGCTAATAAAATTCTCCTAAATGAAGAGGGACTTTGACTTGCTAAAAGAATGGATGAATTTAAGTCCTAAATCAAGTAGAAGACATTCAGTATTTCCTTATCCTTTCAATGCAAAGATGGTTAATTCTTTGTGCCTCTATATTTAGCAATATATCAAGATTTAACCTTGTGGCATTCTAATATAGATTTTATTGCTCCATACTTATTAAGAATTTCTTGTGGTGTTTGTTAGCTGGAAGTATCGCTTGATTATCTTCGTTTCTAGTCACATTTATCAATTATGAGTGGGGTAGAGTAACTTTAGGAAGTTATTTGAGCTTTGTTCGTTGTAAAGTTGTGTGAAGGGGTTCTTAGTTATAGATTGATTCGGGGTTCCGCATTAGTTTGGTATTAGACCATAACTTAGATAAATTCTATCTATCTTTTATATTTTCACATCATTTTGGTATCAGAGCATGGTGATAGATAAATTCCTATTTATTTATATTTTTTTGTTTCATACTTTTTTTAGTTTTAGTTTATCTCGTTATTTTGTATTTTCTGTTTTAAAGAAAAAAAGAAAAGAAAAAGGAAAAAAAGAAAAAAATTAGTTATATTTCTATTAAAAAAAAGATAGGAAAAAGGACAAAAAAAAGCATGGGATACAGAAGAAGATCCAAGGATTTCCAATCAAGAGACCAATTAGACATCTTCAAATCCTTGCGTGAAGATTGTGCTCTCATGAAGACACAGTTTAAAGATTTTTAATGATGAGCGAAAGTCTTGGAGAAGCACTTATTGCAATGGGTAGAGCAATCTCAGTTGCCACCACGATAATATGATCTTATTGAGATTGAAACCATATTTAAGGAGAATTGTTCTAAAAAGAAGATCACCGATTGGAAATAAGTTGAGCCTCAATATGATGAATATAATGTTGTCGATCGTGACGTTATTCAATATGATCTTGGCATAAAATCTGAATCCAATTGGGAAGATTGTAGTATTGAATAAAATAAAGATGATGAATCTATGTTAAGTTTGAGTGCCTTCAGAATCCCAACTGCTGTTAAGATTGTTGAAAGGATAATCGATGTGAAGATCGGTATATGTACATCGATCATTTTCTTGTCCATATGATTACCGATTTGAGGCTAAATAGTTTTGAGAAAGAAGGAGATGATATGTGCACATGAGGGGCATTATTTTTTCATAACTTAAAGTATAAGAACATTGTGATATTCTTCAAATATTCAATTAGAAAAGCATAAAATAATATGAATCCTAGAAGCGTTCGAGTTATTCATGTTGAATACAATATTTGAAAGACAAGAAAAAAAAATGAGCTTATTTTTCATCAAATTTGTGGATCCAATTTCAACTATCATTTATTTACTTTTTAAAGCTCATATATGAGATATTTTAGTATTTTTTTTCATGTCTTTTATGATCTTATATAGATGATATCATTGGCTAATAAAATTCTCCTATATGAAGAGGGATTTTGGTTTGCTAAAAAGATGGACGAATTTTAAAGTCCTAAATTAAGTAAAAGATTTTAATATTTCCTTATCCTTTTAAAAGCGGCAATTTTATAAGGAAGTAGATTTTTATTTGTATTTTAGTGATGTCATAATTTTATTTTCCTTGTTGTATTCGCATTATTATTATCCTTATATTAGTAGGAATTTTTTATTTAGTTTTCCTTATTAAAATAGGTGATAGAACATAATTTAGTCCATATTATCATGATGTTATTGATGTTAATTTACACTATTTCTGCTTAATTTTGTGGTTTTGATCTTATTCTGCAGAAAATGATGTAAAGAGACAATTTGGAGAAAATGCCCCTAAAACTGCCTTAATTGGAGCAAAGGAGAGCAAGTATGCAAAGTGCAACTGAAAGGAGCCAAATAAGGAAAGCAATTTGAAATTCAAATTTCAAATCCTTAAGAGAATTCAAAATTCAAATTCAAGATTCAGCCCATTAAGGAAAGTGCTAAATAAGAAAAATGCCAAATAAGGAAAGTGCAGTCAACAGAGCAGTTTGAAATTCAAGATCTTCAAAAATCCTTTTCCTTATTTGAGAAGCCAAATCTTCAAGATGCACATTCAGATTTTGAAGTTCAAATTCAGCTTGTCAAAGAAGCCAAAGAAGTCACACATGCCACACATGCCTTGCACATTCAAAATTTGAAATTTAAAAGAGAGGCTCCACCTCATTAATGTGCAAAATATGGGCAACACTTGGGCAGCACGTGGGCAGCAGCTTGGACAGCCACTAGGACATCATCCCCATCCATCTTTCTCATTCGGCCAAGACAAGGAGCAAGGCTTCTCCACCATTCGGTTCCTCTTCCCTTGTTCTTTCCTTTTATTTTCTGTTTTGTTTCAGCCATGAGTGGCTGAAACCTTTAATTCTAGTTGAAGATCGGTTGAAACTAAGGTTGTTTTATGGATTGTGAGATCTGAACATAAACTATTTGTCTTTGGTTTGTTCAATATTCATACAATTTGGTGCTTGAATCTATTATTACTTTGTTGTTTTGATCAAATTGGCCACTTGATTCTTGATTGCAAGGTAATTGATTGTTAGTTTGGATAATTTTTAGTTCGTAATTGCTGGAATTATTCAAACATAAGAACACTTGGTGTAACAACTAAGGAATTGTGTGATCTAGCAACACCTCATGCGTTTGAGTAGCTAGGATTGGATCTCTAATATTCTTCATGCAATTGACAATTGTTTTGATGCCTAAGGCCCAAGGACGTTCCTTGGCAATTTGTTAATTAGTAATTAATTAGAGGACGTTCTCTAATTGATTTAATCATAAGGAGAGACATGGTGGTGAGAAGCGTCTTCCATCTCCATAACTAATCTATTGAATCAATCAAGAGAACATAAGTTTCAATGATCAATCCAAACAACCAAAGTGGATCCAACTCTTCAACTAGACCTTTCTCATATTTGATATCTCTTTATTTCTTCTTACTATTTGCTTCTTTTATTGCTTTCAGTAGTTGGTAATCAAATCAATCTCAAAACCCCCCATTTTACTTTTATTGCACTTTATTTTTATTCCGCTTTCAGTTACTTGCTTTCAGTTGCGCTTTCAGTTAATTCTCTTGATTTTGTTGAGAAAAATAGATTAGTTTTCAATTCTCTATGGATTCGATCCTTTCACCACTATCTACAGTTGTAAAATTATTGATAACCAGAAAGATTTTTTTGACCGGTTTCGACAACGGCGAGTTAAAAATTGGCGCCGTTACCGGGGAATTGATTTAACTTATTTGTTTTTCTTTCATGACCAGATCTGCACTCAAGGACATTCTACCTTAAGATCCAAAAAAAAAAAAAAATTTTGAAGTGCACAGTCTAAAAAGCCTGCCATCGCAGAATTGATTATGGATGAGGTAAGTACATATACTCTCTCTTCTCAACTTTCTGAACTAACCTCTGCCATGACAAATTTCTTCACAAGTCGAGCTCAATAATTTCAGCCAGCAAGGCCATGTAGGATTGGTGCATATGTGGGACACCCAACTGATCAATGTCCTACACTCTATGAGTATGACCAACTAGTACATGCATTTGGAGGATTCGATAGTCAGCCTAGATATACATTTGGAGGATTCTATGAACAGCCAAGACATGATCCATACTATAACACATACAATCCAGGTTGGGGGGACCATCCAAACTACGGCTATGCTGGAGCTAACAATTACCAAAATTATCAAGGATATCAAGCCCAACCAGCACCTCCAAGTTCCATCCAGCACCTT
The DNA here is from genome assembly GCF_001659605.2 of Manihot esculenta. Taxonomy (NCBI): domain Eukaryota; kingdom Viridiplantae; phylum Streptophyta; class Magnoliopsida; order Malpighiales; family Euphorbiaceae; genus Manihot; species Manihot esculenta. The sequence goes on along the minus strand of NC_035178.2, from coordinate 20,967,435 downwards.
GAAAAGATGATGGAAACAATGGTAAGTTCCATGCAAAGCATGCGACAGGACATAGGACAGCTGACTGCGTCTATGAGCAGATCTGAATCCCAAGGCACCTCAATGAATGCAAACATGTTAAGAAGAGAGGAAGAGTTTCAAGATGATGAGACAAATGATGAAAGCTCACAAGTACAAGAATAAGCTGCTGAAGACAAACAAACAGAATACTGTTTATCCAAACAAACTGATTAAACAGAACCTGTTGATAGTTTAGATGTCATTGATTGTTTGAGCAAAGATGTTTTTTATATGAATCAAGATGATATTATGAACAATGATCTTTGCATGGAAGAGAGCTAGAAAGAGCCAGAACTAAAAGAAACCGACTGTTGCATCCAACAGGTGAACTGCAACCATGCGCAGAATGAAGAAAGCTCAATCACACCTCTTCAGATGAGTTTACAGAAAGGCCTTGCGCAGGACAGTTCTGCAACACTTCCAGTCGCACCTCTTCAGCTTCCATCACATGAAACTCCTTCCAGCCTTCCATTGCATACCAATCTTGCACAGAAAGAGGCACCTGAAAGCCTTTCAGGCGCGTCCTTTCAGCTTCAATCACAGATCAGTCCTCTTCAGTTCCCCTTTCAGTTAGATCTTGCACAGAAGGAGCAAACTGAAACCAATTCTGCCATTCATCAAATGCAAATAGTCCATGCACATAAGGAACAAATGAAATTTCAAGCACCTAAACCAAAGGACCATGCGAATCAATGCCTTCCCAAACCTCCGGATAAGGTAGAGTTTGTTTTGCCTGAATTCAGTACTAAATTGCAGCTAGCTATGGAGAAATATGAATTGAAGTTGGAAGTGCTAAAAAATGCAAACATAAGGGCTAGAGGCACACCTCATCTGAAAGAGAAGAAGCTAGTCATGTTACTTCATGAGTACATGAAAAAAAATAGGATGGGTTACGACCAAATCAAAAGGAGTGCTACACTTTCTACTCAATTCAATTGGGACTCTTTTCCCTTCCCCAATTATTTAAGCCTTGATCAAGTGGATTGCACCATGCACACCACACCAAGGGGAGTACTCAGTTTTCTGTTGCATTTTAATATTTCCTATACATTGAGGACAATGCATGATTTAGGTGTGGGGGTGCATATATGAACTTCTATTTTCAGTCAGTCTTTCAATTTTAGTTCCATTTTTGCATTTTTCTTTCTTTCAATTCCATTTTTGCGATTTGCTTAGTTTTGAATAGCCACAGTTGAAATTTTTTTTTTCATTTTTGCCTTCAATAACACACAAACAACCACAGTCTTCTTCTTTTTGATTTGCTCTACTCAAACTAATAGACTATGTTGCATGAGCTTTTCTTTCCATGACCCCATTGATGTGATGACTCTTTAAACTTATGTTGAATCAATTGCAGTGAGTTATATTCATGTTTGAGAATTACCTTTTGAATTGAATCTTTGAGCTTGCCATGGTGAAAAATGTATTGATGACACTCATTTGAGAGAATGAATTGAAATTTGTGTGAATGAACTTAACATGACTTGATTTAGCAATTGGTGTTGATTTGTCCAATGCATTGATTAAAGAAATTCAGCAAAGGCTTAGACTTCATAAGCACAATTAAAAACTGTTCCAATAGTCATTGACTATGAACAGAGCCAGTAGTCATTTGGACAGGTGACCAACTGAGTAACTGGAGGTGGGTATCACCAATATGTACCTTCACGTCAAAAGGTTGGTGACTTTTTCAAGCAAAACTTAAGTGCAAAAGGCTGAATATAGTACTTCAAGGTAAGGGCAAATCACTCTGAAAGTTAAAAAGAGTCTTATCTGAACAAATAATATGTGCATGTGTAATCTCTCTCTTGAGGAAAACAAATCCTAGCCATGGTAAGTAAAGGGAAACAAGGAAAGAAGGTGAGTAATCTTCACACATATATTCTTCACTGCAATGATTCAAAATAGGTGTCTTGAGTAAGAGCTTAAGAGGAAATAAGGATCAAGTAGCAAAGAAAGCTTGTTTGACAATGTTTATTTGCTTGAGGACAAGCAAAAGGCTAGGTATGGGGGTATTTAATAGAACATAATTTAGTCCATAATTTCTGCTTAATTTTGTGGTTTTAATCTTATTCTGCAAAAAATTGTGTAAAGAGACAATTTGGAGAAAATGCCCCTAAAACTGCCTTAATTGGAGCAAAGGAGAGCAAGCATGTCAAGTGCAACTGAAAGGAGCCAAATAAGGAAAGCAATTTGAAATTCAAATTTCAAATCCTTAAGAGAATTCAAAATTCAAATTCAAGATTCAGCCCATTAAGGAAAGTGCCAAATAAGGAAAGTGCCAAATAAGGAAAGTGCAGTCAATAGAGCAGTTTGAAATTCAAGATCTTCAAGAATCTTTTTCCTTATTTGAGAAGCCAAATCTTCAAGATGCACATTCAAATTTTGAAATTCAAATTCAACTTGTCAAAGAAGCCAAAGAAGTCACACATGCCACACATGCCTTGCACATTCAAAATTTGAAATTCAAAAGAGAGGCTCCACTTCATTAATGTGCAAAATATGGGCAGCACTTGGGCAGCCCTTGGGCAGCACGTGGGCAGCAGCTTGGACAGCCACTAGGACATCATCCCCATCCATCTCTCCCATTCGGCCAAGACAAGCAGCAAGGCTTCTCCACCATTCGATTCCTCTTCTCTTGTTCTTTCCTTTTATTTTCTGTTTTGTTTCAGCCATGAGTGGCTGAAACCTTTAAATCTAGTTGAAGATTGGTTGAAACTAAGATTGTTTTATGGATTGTGAGATCTGAATATAAACTATTTCTCTTTGGTTTGTTCAATATTCATACAATTTGGTGCTTGAATCTATTATTACTTTGTTGTTTTGATCAAATTGGCCACTTGATTCTTGATTGCAAGGTAATTGATTATTAGTTTGGATAATTTTTAGTCCGCAATTGCTAGAATTATTCAAACATAAGAACACTTGGTGTAACAACTAAGAAATTGTGTGATCTAGCAACATCTCATGCGTTTGAGTAGCTAGATTTGAATCTCTCTATTTCTTCATGCAATTGACAATTGTATTGATGCCTAAGGCCCAAGGACGTTCCTTGGCAATTTGTTAATTAGTAATTAATTAGAGGACGTTCCCTAATTGATTTAATCATAAGGAGAGACATGGTGGTGAGAAGCGTCTTCCATCTCTATAACTAATCTATTGAATCAATCAAGAGAATATAAGTTTCAATGATCAATCCAAACAACCAAAGTGGATCCAACTCTTCAACTAGACCTTTCTCAAATTTGATATCTCTTTATTTCTTTTTACTATTTGCTTCTTTTATTGCTTTCAGTAGTTGGTAATCAAATCAATCTCAAAACCCCCCATTTTACTTTTATTGCACTTTATTTTTATTCCGCTTTCTGTTGCTTGCTTTCAGTTGCGCTTTCAGTTGCGCTTTCAGTTAATTCTCTTGGTCTTGTTGAGAAAATAGATTAGTTTTCAATTCTCTGTGGATTCGATCCTTTCACCACTATCTACAGTTGTATAATTATTGATAACCAGAAAGGTTATTTTTTACCGGCTTCGACAACCGCGAGTCAATAGGATTACCTGATGTTTTCCTATTTCAACTATAATTTATTTTATTTTTCTATTTCAATTCAGATTTAGTTTGTTTTTCTATTCCAATTAGGATTAGGAAGATTTTTTGCTATAAATAGTCTCTAATATGTACATAAGTGAGGAAGTTAAAAAGTGATATTTTACTCCATAATGAGAAATTATTGTTAAAAATTTGGTTTTTTTATTCAATGTAAAGATGGTTAATTCTTTATGTCTCCATATTTAGCAACTTATCAATGTTTAATTTTGTAGCTTTCTAATATAGATTTCATCGTTCCATACTTAGTTAACTGATTAAGAATTTCTTATGGTACTTTCTAGCTAGAAGTATCACTTATCTTTATTTCTAGTCACATTTGTTGATTAGGAATTGGATAGAGTAACTCCTACAAAATATCTAAGTCTCTTTCGTTGTCAAGTTATGTGACGAAATTCTTATTTATAGGTCGATCCAGGGTTTCACTTCAGTTAGATTTATATTTTTCTATATTTCTTTATTTCATAAGTTTTTATTTAGTTTCATTTTATCTTGTTGTTTTATTATTTTAGTTTATTTTGTAGTTTTACTTTCAAATAAAAAAGAAAAAAAGAAAAAAAAATCAGTCATATTTATGTGAAAAAAAAAGAGAATAAAAAAAAAAGAAAAAAAGCATGGCATGCAGAAGAAGATCTAAGGAGTTCTAATCAAGGAACCAGTCAGACACTATCAAATCTTTATGTGGAGATTGTGCTCTCGTGAAAATGTAGTTCAAAGAATTCCAAGAATAAGTGAAAATCCTGGAGAAACTTCTACTATAGTGAGTAAAGTAATCTCAATTGCCATCATGATTATCTAATCTTATTGAGATCGAAATCATGTTTGAGGAGAACTATTCTGAAAAGGAAATCATCGATTGGAAATATAATGAGCCTCAATATTAATAGATAAGGATAATACTAAACCTTCTTCGAGTGTTTTGAAATAGCTTTCTGTTGTATTTAGATGTGTATAACTCCCTTATTTATAGGATGTAAACAGGCTGTATGTATGTATTTAAGCTCATCTGTTATTCATAATAATACACTTTTCCTATTCTCTTATGGTATAAGAGCTGAAAGCTTAACGACATTTTTTTTTTCCTATGTTATGGATCCACCATCTCCTACTGTTAAGAGTTCAACAACCCCTTCGGTTGTGCAGTCCCCTACTGTGTCCTCTGGTTCTCAACTTGTTTCTATCAATGTCGCGGCGTAAGCACTATCAAACTCACCCTCACGAATTACCAATCCTGGCATATACAGTGGTATTCACTGTTGGTGGGGTATGATTTTCTTAAATATGTTGAGAAACCAAATGATGTAACCATTGAATCAGATCCAATCTAGTTTCATCAAGACCAGTTAATTCGAAGTGCTCTAGTAGCATCTCTTTCACCGGATATTGTTACCTTTATAGTTGGTGAGAAATCTGCATCTGATGTCTGGCTTACCCTGGCAAAGACGTATGCAAAACCTTCACAGGCTCAGATTATGAGTCTTAGGGAATCTCTGTTGACCATTAGAAAGGGATCCATGACTATCACTGAGTTTTTATAGAAAGTTAAAGCTATCACCACCACTCTTGCTGCCGCCAGTGTCCAGATTTCCATGAATGAAGTCGTCCTTCATGTTCTTCATGGGTTACCCCCGGAATATAAGGAAGTTGCTGCTGCAATTCATGCTCGAGATACAGAGGGATCTTTTGATATTTTGCATGATAAACTTACTGATTTTGAAAGTCAGTTGGCTCGCGAATCAGGTTTTGTTGCTGCGCCAACTACGGTTAACTATACTGCCAAATTAGGATCTGCTCGACCTCAGTCTCAATCACCTGGGAGTCGATCAAATATGTCTGCTGCGGTTTCATTACCTGGTAATTCTGGAGGAGGATAGACTTCGAAAGCAAAAGTCAAATGCCAATTTTGTGATCGACTGGGTCATACCAGCAAGAAATGCTTTAAACTTAAAAAGTTGCTGCCCTAGATGTTTAACAATGATGCATCGCAGGCTGCAAACAAAACTCAGGTTAATTGTGTGACACAAACTAGGCAGTCTACTGATTCTAAGTGGATCATGGATTCCGGTGCCAATCAACATGTTGTTCAAGACTTACAGCATTTAGCAATCCATTCTAAATATGATGGCAATGACGATGTTCTTCTTGGTGATGGTAGTTCTTACCCTATAACACATATTGGCTCTGTTCAACTTTTATCACACTCAAAACCCTTGCATTTGACTAATGTGTTATGTGTCCCTACTTTAAATAAGAATTTGATTTTTGTTTATCAGTTATGTGCTGCTAATAATGTTGAAGTTACATTTAATCCATTCTTGTTTAATGTGAAGGATTTGAGCATGGGAGCGCTGCTGGCGGAAGGGAAGCTCGTTAATGGAATTTATGAATGGCCACTTGATCTGTCAGTTTTGTGAAAACCAAGTGTGAATCATACTATTGCCCATTCACAGTCTCTCTGGCATCATCGGCTTGGCCATCCCTCTACCCCTGTTTGCGACTTATTTTGAAGCAGTTTTAATTTTCAGTTGTCAATAATAATTTTTTATGTGATTCCTGTAAGTGCAACAAAATGCACAAATTTCCATTTTCTCAATCCATAATGACTAGTTCAAAACCATTGGAATTAATTTATACTAATGTCTGGGGTCCTTCCCCGATTACTTCTATTGATGGGTTCCGTTACTATCTGATTTTTGTCGATCACTATACTAAATATGTCTGGTTCTTTCCCTTTAAACGAAAGTCGGATGTGTCTTCTATTTTCCCTGTTTATAAGAAAATTTTGACACGAAAATTATTTCAATCTATTCAGACAATGGGGGGAAATTTCATTATTTAAAGAGTTTTTTACAAGATAATGGGATTTTGCATTTTCTCACTCCGCCTTATACCCTTGAACACAATGCAATTGCTGAACTTAGGCACCGACATATTATTGAGACTAGACTCACCTTACTTCATTCAGCTAATTTGCCACTTTCATTTTGGTCCTATGCTTTTCAAACGGCAGTCTACTTAATTAATAGGATGCCTACTCCTATTCTTGAAAATAATTATCTTTTCTAGTGGCTTCATAAGAAAGAATCGAATTATATAAAATTGAAAGTCTTCGGGTGTTTATGCTACCCGTGGGTCAGACCCTTTAATTCCCATAAGCTTGAAAAATGCTCTGTTCCTTGTGTTTTCTTAGGATACTCAATCACCCAGAGTGCGTATAAGTGCTACGATCCACTCACTTCGAAACTATATCTATCTCGTCATGTGGAGTTTGCAGAAATAGAGTTCCCCTTTTGTACTCTTGCTCAAAACCTAGAACGCCCAAATTCTTCTACCATAGATACTTGGTCTCCCATCCATTTTGTTTTACCAATTATAGGAATTGACAGCCTCAAGGAGCCAGAATTGATGATGGCTGCTATGGTTTCCCCTTCTCCGGTTCAGTTGCAACCAACGCCAAATCCGAGAGCCACATTGGAATCCAGATCAGGAACGAATATGGGTATGGGTTTTTCTGCTGGTTTAATATCTGATAATACCGATACTGTGGATGTATCTCGGTTGGAGTTGGTTCCTCAAGTGCAAAATCAGTCTATTCACCCGATGATTACTAGGAGTAAAAACAATATTCGAAAGCCTATTCAGAAGTTGTGTTTGGCAACGATTTCTCAATCTCCAACTATGTTATTTTTTCCTAAAACAGTGGCACAGACACTAAAAGATCCCAAATGGAGATTCGCTATGGAGGCTGAATATAATGCGTTAATGAAGCAGAATACTTGGAAGTTGGTTTCTCCAGATAAAGTAGCAAATGTTGTGAGCTGCAAATGGCTATTTCGAATCAAGACTGATGCCCAAAGAAATCCGATGAGGTACAAAGCCCGTTTAGTAGCCAGAGGATTCACTCAACGCCCTGGTTTCAATTTTGATCAAACTTTTTCGCCGGTTGCTAAACATCCTTCTGTAAGAATAATTCTATCTCTTGTTGTTGTTCATGGGTGGTCTTTGAGACAAATTGACGTTAATAATGCTTTTCTGCATGGTGTGTTGACTGAAGAGGTTTTTATGGAGCAACCCCCTGGGTTTGTCAACACTGATGCTCCTCATTATATTTGTCACTTGGAAAAGTCGTTGTATGGACTTAAGTAGGCACCAAGGGCATGGTACTTTGAATTAACATCATTTCTTATTATTGCTGATTTTGAACAGTCGAAATCCAACAGTTGTTTGTTTATGTCGTTCAAGAATGGTCACTGTGTCTACATTCTTGTTTATGTCGATGATATCATCGTCACTGGCAGTAACTCTGTTTTGATTGAACAGCTTATACAATTAATTGGTGGAAAATTCTCTATCAAAGACTTGGGCACTTTGCATTACTTCTTAGGAGTGGAAGATACAAGAACTGAGTCTGGTCTGTTTTTGTCTCAACAGAATTATGTTAGAAAGCTTTTGGAAAAAGTAAACATGCATGAAGCAAAATCAGCTGCCACTCCACTATCCGTATCTATAGTATTACGTAAACATGATTCAAATGCTTTGGATGATGTCTCTGAATACAGGGCGATCATTGAAAGTTTACAATACTTGTTGTTAACTAGATCGGATGTGGCTTTTGTTATCAATAAACTCTCTTAGTACACTTACCGGCCTACGTTCAATCACTGGGCAGTAGTGAAGAGGTTACTTCGCTATTTGGTTGGAACAATTGATCATGGTTTGGTCTTGCATAAACAATCCATATTAAGTCTACATGCATTTGAAAATGCGGATTGGGCTGGTGACTGAGATGATCGAACATCAATAGGAGCTCACGTCATTTTTCTGGGGAGAAATCCCATGGCTTGGTCATCGAAGAAACAAAAATCCGTTGCTAGATCTTCAACGCAAGCTGAATACAGGTCAGTGGCTACAACTACAGCTAACTTGATTTGGGTACAAAATCTGCTTCTTGAATTGAAAGTTCGAATTCCGGATAAACCATTGATCTACTGCGATAATCTGGAGGCGACATATGTGGCTGCCAACCCAGTTTTCCACTCCAAAATGAAACACATAGCACTAGATTATCACTTTGTCAGATAGAAGGTTCAAGCTGGCCATCTATGAGTTACCCATGTTTCTTCTAAAGAACAAATTGCTGATTTATTAACCAAGCCATTGCCCATTATAGAGTTTACAAAGTTCAAGAACAAGATTGGTGTCGGAGCTCAACCATCATATTGCGGGGGCATAATAGATAAGGATAATACTAAACCTTCTTCGAGTGTTTTGAAATAGCTTTCTGTTGTATTTAGATGTGTATAACTCCCTTATTTGTAGGATGTAAACAGGTTATATGTATGTATTTAAGCTCATCTGTTATTCATAATAATACACTTTTCCTATTCTCTTAAATATGATGACTATGAGGATGTCGATAGTGATGTTATTCAATATTATCTTGACACAAACTCTTAATCCAATTGGAAAGACTGCACTGTTGAAGAGAATAAAGATGATGAACCTATATCAAGTTTGAGCGCCTTTGGAATCTCTAATTGCTACTAAGATTGTTGAAAAAGACAACCAATATAAAGATGGATATGTATACATCAATCCTTTTCTTATCTATATGATTATCGATTCAAGAATGAATTGTTATGAGAAGGGAGGAAATGATACATGCACAGGAGGGGCATTATTTTTCAATAACTTGAAGCGTAAGAACATTATGATATTATTTAAGTATTCAATTAGGAAAGTACAAAATCATACAAATCCTAGAAGCATTCGAGTTATTCATATTGAATATTACATTTGGAAGACAGGAAAAAAATGGGCTTATTTTTCTAAAAATTCATGGTCTAGTTTTAACAATCATTTGTTTATTTTTGAAAGCTCATATATGAAATATTTTAGTGTTTTTAATGTCTTTTATGATCTTATATGAATTAGGAGTCAAATTGACATTATTGGCTAACAACATTCTCCTATATGAAGAAGGATTTTGCCTTGTTAAAATGATGGAAGAATTTTGAAGTCCTAAATCAAATAGAATACTTTCAATGTTTCCTTATCTTTTGAGAAGTAACAATTTTAAAAGGATGTGGATGTTTATTTATATTCTAATTAGGTTATAATTTCAGAAGTGGATTTTTATTTGTGTCCTAGTTAGGTTAAAATAGGATTACATTATATTTTTCTATTTCAACTAAAATTTATTTTATTTTCTTATTTCAATTAGAATTTATTTTGTTTTAGGAAGATTTTTTGCTATAAATAGCCTATATTGTGTACATACATGAGGAAGTTAAAAAGTTGATAATTTTTGTAACGACCCCAAAATGGACCGTCACCGGCGCTAGGCTTCAGGTCGGCTTAAGGCCGCCAGAACCCGTAGCAAGCCTGCTATACTCTCTGTGTACCTGTAAATCTCATACATGATCATACACTTTCTATGAAAATAAAAACTCTTTTCTGAACCAAGGCTTAACCTGTGCATGCACTATCTCTGTACTCTGTACCCCTGATTAGAGCTTGCTCTAGATGGGTTAATTCATACCTGTTAAGCCTGGCTTTTCACATACTCTGTAAACAGTGATATAAACAGACCATGCATACAAAAGATTTACAACACAAAAGTAACTAAGTCAAGCACAAGTCTAACTTTACACACAACTGTTACATCTCTTTAATAGTACAAGTCCACTCTATACTATTACAAGCTCTTTACTCTTTTTGTACTCTGCTAACCTGTCCCTGTGCAACCTGTACTGTAACGACTCGAAAATTGGACCGCTACCGGCGCTAGGATCTAGGTCGGCTTAAGGCCGTCGGGACCCGTAGCAAGCCTGACATGCAACCTGTAAACCTGTTTAATCCCATACATGATCAACAACATACATAAAAATTAAAACTTTTCCTTACATTCATACACCAAACTCAACCTGTGCATGCACTAAACATAATCATAATCATATCCATGACCCCTACGTGGGATCTCATCAATGCCCCAATGGGCGATACAATATATGTTCAGTTGGTTGACATAAACATCTAAGATCATGTATTAAAAGGGACACCTTACACATAGAGTCAAGCACAATCTCTAATCCTCAATATCATTGTTACATGACATGACTACATAAGACATTACATTACAATTTCATCATGTCCACACGCTATCTATTACAAACACATGACTTCATTACTCTTACGGACCTCCTGGTCTACCCTGTACCTGCAAACCTGGGGTTAAGGGGAAAAGGGGTGAGCTACGAAAGCCCAGTGAGCAGAATAATAACAATTAAAATACATGCTATCATGTAATGCATCACATCACAACCATATCACATCAAGGATGGACTTGTCACCAAGGGTCCTCTACATAGTCCAACTGTGCTAGGGGCGTAGTGCAGGCCACACCTGGTCTTTCTCTTACATATATCATAACATACATGTCCAACTGTGCCGGGAGCGTAGTGCAGGCCACACCCAGACTTTCACTTACATAGTGCCAGGGGCGTAGTGCAGGCCACACCTGGACTTCCATATCATATCATATCATGTCTCATCATACTGAGGACCAATGGGTCATCCAACATCCATCCACATCAACATCAAGATATGCAATGCAACATATTCATGAATTCTAATGCAAGCAACCTAGGATATCACATGGCATTTATGATGCATGATTCATACTAAAATTTTCATTTATTAAAAGATAAGAGTTTATTCTACTCACCTCTGGCTAGCTCTGACACTGACTGAAGCAGCTGACTCACTGCTGGGGTCCTCGGTTCCTCGGGTCCGAACCTACACAGGTGGACTCAAATGAGGGACCAAACAACTAGAACATAACTCTAAAAACATCCCCCAAAAACCCTCTAAAACACCTCAAACATCCATGCAAAAACATGCAAAGGAAGGCTGAACAGGGCACTTTCGGCGGCAGGTTCGGCGGCCGAAAGTCCCTCGAGAGCCGAAAGTCAGGCAGGTTCGGCGGCACCTTCGGCGGCCGAAACTCCCAGACAGAGATGAAACTCATGCATGTTCGGCGGCACTTTCGGCGGCCGAAACTCCCAGACAGAGACGAAAGTCCTTTTTCGGGGGCAAGGTTCGGCAGCCGAAAGGCTTGCCTCTCAGGCAGGTTCGGCGGCCGAAAGTCCTTCGACTGTCGAACCTGGTTTCTGCCAAAGGGCATAAACTTGGTTCCTCATGCATATTTTCCTCTCAAAACCATCCAAACATGCATTTCTCCTAATCTACAACATACATACTCAAGCATGCACGTTCCTAGGGGCATCAAACTACCTTAAACCCCATCTACAACACATCAAGCATCCACATTGCTCATAAACACATATAAAACCCATAAACCTAACCATGAGCTAAACATGCATTCTACCCCATAGATCTACTTAAAACTTACTTAAAACATGCCATAAGCTCAAGATCGGTCCTTACCTCTTGGAGATCGAGAGAAGAACGACCCTAGCTCGGAAAATGGGAGAGAGAGAGTTCCTTGAACCTCCAAGCTCCAAAACTTGCTCAAAAGCTCAAAACCTTCAAAACAAAGTTGCAAACTCATAAAAATCATGAAGAATGGAAGGAAGAAACTCAAGATCGGTGAGGGACGGCGGAGAGCTCACCTTGGCCGAAAATGGGGAGAAAAGCTCGCCCGTTTTCGGCTAAGGGACCCTTTTATAGGAGGCTGGCCAGGCCACGTTCGGGAGCTGAAAGTGCCTCCGCATGCATGCCATGTTCGGCGGCCGAACTTGAGGTTCGGCGGTCGAACCTGGACTTCCCTCAGTTATGCTTTCGGGGGCCTAAAGCACTCCCGAAGTGCATGCATGTTCGGCGGCCGAACTTGAGGTTCGGCGGCCGAACCTGAGTTTTCCTCCAAGGTTGTTTTCATGCAAAAACTCATTTCCTTTTTTTTTTTAAATCATGAAATACATTAAAACATTTTATGAAAACATATTCCTACCCTACTAGAGGCTTCCGACATATGAGATTCCACCGGACGGTAGGAATTCTGATACCGGAGTCTAGCCGGGTATTACATTCTCCCCCCCTTAAGAACATTCGTCCCCGAATATTCCTCAACTAGCACATGCAAGGCATACAACATATCATACACATAAAACACATGAAACATATAAGAAACTAACCTTAGAAAAGATAAGGGTATTGCTGGAGCATGGACTCCCGTGTCTCCCAAGTGCATTCTTCCAAATTGTGGTGGTTCCACAGGACTTTCACCATCGGGATTTCCTTGTTTCTTAGCTTTCTAATCTGGGTGTCTATGATCCGTACTGGCTATTCAACGTAGGTGAGATCCTCTTAGACCTCCACATCAGGCTCACTAAGAACCTTGCTCGGATCTGACACAAACTTCCTCACCATTGAAACATGGAAAACCGGATGGATTCTTTCCATTGAAGCAGGTAAATCCAGCTTGTACGACACATTCCCAATCTTTTGCAAGATTTCAAAGGGTCCGATGTATCGTGGGGCTAGTTTACCTTTCTTCCCGAAGCGAACCACTCCTTTCATAGGGGACACCTTGAGCAATACCAGATCCCCCTCCTGAAACTCTACCTGTCTTCTGCGGATGTCTGCATAACTCTTCTGTCTGCTTGCAACAGTCTTGATCCTTTCTCTGATTATGGGTACTACCCTGCTGGTAATCTCTACTAGCTCAGCGCCAAGGCCTTTTCTCCAACTTCTTCCCAGCAAACAGGTGATCTGCACTTCCTCCCATACAAAGCTTCATATGGAGCCATCCCGATGCTAGCATGATGCCTGTTATTGTAGGCAAACTCCACCAAGGTTAGATGCTGCCTCCAAGAACTGCCAAAGTCCAGCACACACATTCTAAGCATATCCTCTATGGTCTAGATGGTCCTTTCTGATTGTCCGTCCGTCTGTGGATGGAAAGCAGTGCTAAAATCCAACCTGGTACCCATGGCGTTCTGCAGACTTCGCCAAAATCTGGAGGTGAACTGGGGCCCTCTATTAGACACTATTGAAACAGGAACCCCATGCAGCCTGACAATCTCATCAACATACACCTGCGCCAACTTGTCCACAGAATAGCCACTCTTGACAGGGATGAAGTGAGCAGATTTGGTGAGTCTGTCCACAATCACCCATATGGAGTCCAATCTGTTGGACGTCGCCGGTAACCCCACTACGAAGTCCATAGCTATATTTTCCCATTTCCACTCTGGAATAGGTAGCAGGTTAAGCATTCCAGCCGGCTTCTGATGTTCAAGCTTCACCCTCTGACACACTTCGCAGGCTGACACAAACTGTGCCACTTCTTTCTTCATAGCTGGCCACCAATAAACCTTCTTCAGATCTTGATACATCTTGGTGGCTCCGGGGTGAACGCTGTATCTTGCATTATGAGCCTCTCTCATAATGTCTCCTTTTAGCCCTATGTCATCTGGTACACATAGTCTGCTCCCATAGCGAAGGATCCCTTTGCTGTCGAATCTGAACTCACTATCTTTGCCTGACTGAACAGTCCTGGCAATCTTCACTAACTCTGGGTCCTCTTGCTGTTTCTGAGCCACCTACTCCAGAAACACGGGTGCCACTCTCATATGGGCTACCAAAGCACCTGTACCAGACAACTCCAACTGTAGACCTTCCTCAACGAGCTTGTAAAACTCCTTCACCACTGGCCTCCTCTCTGCTGATATGTGGGATAAACTGCCGAGTGATTTCCGGCTTAAGGCGTCTGCTACAACATTCGCCTTACCCGGATGGTACTGAATCTTGTAATCATAGTCACTCAGCAGCTCCACCCATCTTCTCTGTCTCAAGTTCAAATCTCTTTAACTCAGGATGTACTGTAGGCTCTTATGATCCGTGAAGATCTCACATTTAACCCCATAGAGGTAATACCTCCACATCTTGAGTGCAAAGATTACTACTGCCATCTCCAGGTCATGTGTGGGGTAATTCAACTCATGCTTCTTCAGCTGCCTAGAAGCATAAGCAATCACCCTTTCATTCTGCATCAGCACACAATCCAAACCCACTCGGGATGCATCACAGAAGACTGTGAAGTCCTCACTGCTAGCTGGCAAAGCTAACACTGGTGCCGATGTTAATCTCTTCTTAAGCTCTTCAAAACTCTCTTCGCACTGGTCGGTCCACACAAACTTCTGATTCTTCCTGGTTAACCTGGTCAGAGGAGCTGCAATTTTTGAGAAGTCCTGAACAAACCTCCTGTAGTAACCTGCCAAACCCAAGAAACTTCTGATCTCTGACACTGAAGTGGGTCTAGGCCAGTTAGCCACAGCTTCTACCTTCTTGGGGTCCACCTCTATCCCATTTTCT
Source organism: Manihot esculenta (assembly GCF_001659605.2). Taxonomy (NCBI): domain Eukaryota; kingdom Viridiplantae; phylum Streptophyta; class Magnoliopsida; order Malpighiales; family Euphorbiaceae; genus Manihot; species Manihot esculenta. The sequence goes on along the minus strand of NC_035178.2, from coordinate 20,952,434 downwards.
GACACAACATGCCCCAAGAATGAGATGCTCCTAAACCAAAACTCACACTTGGAGAACTTGGCATACAAACCGTGTTCCCTCAAGGTCTGCAGAACCAACCTCAGATGATGGGCATGGTCCTCTGCATTCCTGGAATACACTAAGATATCATCTATGAAGACAATAACGAAGTGATCCAGGTACTGGCTAAACACTCTGTTCATGAGATCCATGAATGCTGCAGGGGCGTTGGTTAACCCGAACGGCATCACAAGGAACTCAAAATGCCCATATCTGGTCCTGAAAGCTGTCTTTAGCACATCTTCCTCTCTGATCCTCAGCTGATGATACCCGAACCTCAGATCTATTTTGGAGAAACAACCCGCTCCTACTAGCTGGTCAAATAGATCATCAATCCTTGGCAGAGGGTACCTATTCTTGGTAGTGACTTTGTTCAACTGCCTGTAGTCGATACAAAGTCTGAGGGATCCATCCTTCTTTCTCACAAACAAAACTGGAGCACCCCAAGGTGAGGTACTTGGTCGGATGAATCCCTTGTCTACCAGCTCCTGTAACTGCTCTTTCAACTCTTTCAATTCTGCTGGTGCCATCCTGTAGGGAGGGATAGAGATCGGTCGGGTTCCAGGCATCAGTTCTATCTCGAACTCTATCTCCCTAGCAGGTGGTAAACCTGGCAGCTCGTCTGGGAACACATCCAAAAACTCTCTGACCACCGGCACCGAGGCGGGCTCTCTAAACTGACTGCTAAGCTCTCTCACATGATCCAAATACCCCTGACATCCCCTCCTAAGCAACCTACGAGCCTGAAGAGCTGATATCAGACCTCTAGGTGTACCCCTCCTGTCTCCTCTAAAGACTACCTCTGACCCATCCTGACCTCTGAACCTGACTACCTTGTCCCTGCAGTCCAAGGTAGCACCATGGGTAGATAACCAGTCCATCCCTAGAATGACGTCAAAATCTGTCAAGTCTAGAACCACAAGGTCGGCGGACAAGCATCTTCCCTCAACAAACACAGGACTACACTGGCAGACTGACTCTGCCACTGATGGATCACACTTGGGTCCACTGACCCAGAGAGGACACTCCAACCCAGAGATCGTCAACCCCAACCTTTCAACGGCTCTCGGTGCAATAAAAGAATGAGATGCACCAGGGTCCATCAAGGCATACACATCTGAACAACCAATGACTAAGTTACCTGCCACCACGGTGTTAGATGCATCTGCCTCCTGCTGTGTCATCCTGAAGATCCGTGCTGGAGCTGATGGACCTTCACCTCTGAAACCTGCTGAAGAAGAGGCTGCCCCTCTCCCTCTACCTCTGCCACTGGCCTGAGTCGTGGCTGGAGCTGCTGGCTGCGCTACACTACCTGAAGCTGTCTGCTGGGACTGTGCCATCGGGGCTGCTCTTGGACATTCTCGTGACATATGCCCCTCCTGACCACATCTGTAACAGGCTGTCGTCCCAAACCGACATACTCCCCTGTGTGGCTTACCACACCTTGCACAAACTGCATTATCCGTACCAGAGCTTGAGCCACCTCCAAATCCCAGACTAGACTTAACCTTGTTCCAGAACTTGTTCTTCTTGGACTTCCTAGAGCCTCTGTCCCACTTTTTACTTCCTGAAGCTGCTGCACTCAGAGAAGAAGAGCCTGGGGTCTTAGAACCAGAAGGCTGTGCCACTGACTGCTTGACTTTCCCCTCGATGATAGCACTAGCCTCCATCCTCCTAGCCATATCCACTATGGCATGGAAGCTCTCCCTATCTGCGGACTGGATCAAGGAGGAATACCTGGAGTGAAGTTTCATGATATACCTCCTTGACTTCTTCTGGTCTGTGTCAAGAGTTTGCCCTGCAAACGGCAACAGCTCCAAGAATCTGTCGGTGTACTCCTCTACACTCATTTCCTCTGTCTGCCTTAACTGTTCAAACTCAATCATCTTCAATTCTCTTGAACTGTCAGGAAAAGCCCATCCTGCAAATTCATTTGCAAACTCCTCCCATGATAAGCTGTCCAACCTCGGGCTCACATAGTTCTTAAACCACTCACGGGCCTTTTTGCATTTTAATGTGAACCCAGCCATCTGAATGGCTCTACTGTCATCCGCCCCTATCTCATCTGTAATGGTTTTGACCCTATCAAGGTACACAAACGGGTCATCACCGGTTTCAAACTGGGGAGCACCCAGCTTCATGTAGTTGGTCATCTTGACCTTGCTCCCACCAGATGAGCTAGGCTTAGGCATATGGGTTGCTGGAACTGTGGGTTCTGCTGATGGTGGAGGAGGTGCAACATTTTCTGAGGTAGGGTTTGCTGGATTTGGATAGTAAGGTGGGGGTGGATACATTGGGTATTGTGAATATGGTGGGTAGTAGGGTGGGTATGGCATGTGTGTGGGATAAGGGGTAAAGCTAGGGTAATCCGATGTACCTCCCATCGAATACCCGGGATTTTGTGAGAAGTGTGGGTAGTGGGGTGGCTGAACAAATCCCGAGGCCTGAGTGCCTCCTTGGGACTCTCCCATTCCCTCTTCTGACATGCTAACTCCCAGACTGCCATCCCTCCTCTGCTCTACATCCATATCATCCCCCATGTCCTCTGACATTCCTCCCTGAACTGTTCCCCTCACTGATCTGCTCCTACCCAGATCCAGAGACCTTTTAGGGTCTCTTACTGCTCTTTCTCTGTTAGACCTACTAGACATTGCCCTAGGCAATGTAGGAGGACGGGCGCTCATGCCCTCATCCTCAGGTGGCACTCCAGTCAATCATGCAGATCGACGAGTTCCTCTCATCCTGTTTTCTGAAAACAGCACAAAACACGTAAACATTAGCATCAAATGGTTCATGTGGGAACACATGAACCCGCATCACATACATCACATAACAATCATAACATTAATGCACATGCATATTTTCATGGCATTTCACATCATTATACAAGACAGGACTCCACGTCCTATCCTATTGGACATGATCTTTCCTATTGTGCTTGACCTTCTATAACATCTATGAGCCCGACACTCTAGGTCCGATCATATGAACCTAGGGCTCTGATACCACTCTGTAACGACCCAAAAATCAGACCGCTACCGGCGCTAGGATCCAGGTCGGCTTAAGGCCGCCGGGACCCGTAGCAAGCCTAACATGCAACCTGTAAACCTGTTTAATCCCATACATGATCAACAACATACATAAAAATTAAAACTTTTCCTTACATTCATACACCAAACTCAACCTGTGCATGCACTAAACATAATCATAATCATATCCATGACCCCTCTGTAGGATCTCATCAATGCCCCAATGGGCGATACAATATATGTTGAGTTGGTTGACATAAACATCTAAGATCATGTATTAAAAGGGACACCTTACACATAGAGTCAAGCACAATCTCTAATCCTCAATATCATTGTTACATGACATGACTACATAAGACATTACATTAAAATTTCATCATGTCCACACGCTATCTATTACAAACACATGACTTCATTACTCTTGCGGACCTCCTGGTCTACCCCGTACCTGCAAACCTGGGGTAAAGGGGAAAAGGGGTGAGCTACAAGAGCCCAGTGAGCAGAATAATAACAATTAAAACACATGCTATCATGTAATGCATCACATCACAACCATATCACATCAAGGATGGACTTGTCACCAAGGGTCCTCTACATAGTCCAACTGTGCCAGGGGCGTAGTGCAGGCCACACCTGGTCTTTCTCTTACATATATCATAACATACATGTCCAACTGTGCCGGGGGCGTAGTGCAGGCCACACCCGGACTTTCACTTACATAGTGCCAGGGGCGTAATGCAGGCCACACCTGGACTTCCATATCATATCATATCATGTCTCATCATACTGAGGACCCATGGGTCATCCAACATCCATCCACATCAACATCAAGATATGCAATGCAACATATTCGTGAATTCTAATGCAAGCAACCTAGGATATCACATGGCATTTATGATCCATGATTCATGCTAAAATTTTCATTTATTAAAAGATAAGAGTTTATTCTACTCACCTCTGGCTAGCTCTGACACTGACTGAAGCAGCTGACTCACTGCTGGGGTCCTCGGTTCCTCGGGTCCGAACCTACACAGGTTGACTCAAATGAGGGACCAAACAACTAGAACATAACTCTAAAAACATCCCCCAAAAATCCTCTAAAACACCTCAAACATCCATGCAAAAACATGCAAAGGAAGGCTGAACAGGGCACTTTCGGCGGCAGTTTCGGCGGCCGAAAGTCCCTCCAGAGCCGAAAGTCAGGCAGGTTCGGCGGCACTTTCGGCGGCCGAAACTCCCAGACAGAGACAAAACTCATGCATGTTCGGCGGCACTTTCGGCGGTCGAAACTCCCAGACAGAGACGAAAGTCCTCTTTCGGGGGCAGGCTTCGGCAACCGAAAGGCTTGCCTCTCAGGCAGGTTCGGCGGCCGAAAGTCCTTCGGCTGCCGAACCTGGTTTCTGTCAAAGGGCAGAAACTTGGTTCCTCATGCATATTTTCCTCTCTAAACCATCCAAACATGCATTTCTCCTAATCTACAACATACATACTCAAGCATGAAAGTTTCTAGGGGCATCAAACTACCTTAAACCCCATCTACAACACATCAAGCATCGACATTGCTCATAAACACATATAAAACCCATAAACCTAACCATGAGCTAAACATGCATTTTACCCCATAGATCTACTTAAAACTTACTTAAAACATGCCATAAGCTCAAGATCGGTCCTTACCTCTTGGAGATCGAGAGAAGAACGACCTTAGCTCGAAAAATGGGAGAGAGAGAGTTCCTTGAACCTCCAAGCTCCAAAACTTGCTCAAAAGCTCAAAACCTTCAAAACAAAGTTGCAAACTCATAAAAATCATGAAGAATGGAAGGAAGAAACTCAAGATCGGTGAGGGACGGCGGAGAGCTCACCTTGGCCGAAAATGGGGAGAAAAGCTCGCCCGTTTTTGGCTAAGGGACCCCTTTATAGGTGGCTGGCCAGGCCACGTTCGGGAGCCGAAAGTGCCTCTGCATGCATGCCATGTTCGGCGGCCGAACTTGAGGTTCGGCGGCCGAACCTGGACTTCCCTCACTTATGCTTTCGGGGGCCTAAAGCACTCCCGAAGTGCATGCATGTTCGGCGGCCGAACCTGAGTTTTCCTCCAAGGTTGTTTTCATGCAAAAACTCATTTCCTTTTTTTTTTTTTAAATCATGAAATACATTAAAACATTTTATGAAAACATATTCCTACCCTACTAGAGGCTTCCGACATCCGAGATTCCACCGGACGGTAGGAATTCCGATACCGGAGTCTAGCCGGGTATTACATGTACTCTGAACCTGCAAGACTGGGGTTAAGGGAGTGGGATGAGCTCTATAGCCCAGTGAGTAGAACAGTAAAACAAGTCATTAACACATGATCTTATGGAATGCATCATATCACAGACAATCTACATCAAGGGTAAACCTGTCACCACATAGTCCCGGTAGCTCTACCGTGCCAGGGCGTAGAATCGAGCACCTGGTCTTCCTGTCATATATGTATACGTGTATATAACACCTGTGTACTTACCATTGCCAGGGCATAGTCAAAGACTCCTGGACTTTTCTATACCTGCCAGGGCGTAGTCAAAGGCTCCTGGACTTCTCTATACCTGCCAGGGCGTAGTCAAAGGCTCCTGGACTTCTCTTAGAGACTATTGGATCATTCAGCATTCACCCACATCAACAAATAACTATGCAATGCAACATATTCGTGGATTCTAATGCAAACAACCTACTGCATACTCATGATGCATGAATGATGCTACAAGCATTTCATTTCTCAATTAAAAGAATTAAGTTTAGTTCCACTCACCTCTGGCTACCTGGACTGACTCTGCAGGCTCTGTAAACACTGGAGCAGTACTCACTGCTGCTCTCTTTGGTTCCTCTGGTCTGTGCCTACACAGATGGACTCAAATGAGGGACCAAACTAGCTTATGAACAACTCTATTAAACTCCCCAAGAATCCCCGTAAACGCATTCAAACATCCATGCAAAGCATGCAAAGGAAGGCTGGACAGGACACTTTTGGCGGCAGGTTCGGCGGTCGAAAGTCCTCTCCAGAGCCGAAACTCATGCACCTTCGGCGGCCGAATATCTACTTTCGGCAGCCGAACCCTTTCGGGGGCAAGTTTCGGGGGCTGAAAGGCACTCCAGAGATGAAAGTCTCGAACCTTCGGCAGCACCTTCGGCGGTCGAAACGCCCCTCCAGAGCCGAAAGTCCAAAGGCTCGGGGGCAAGCTTAGGCAGCCGAAGCCACCTCCTCAGCACATTCGACGGCCGAAGCTGGGTTCATCAGCAAGGCAGAACCTTGCTCTGCCTCACACCAAAATGCACCAATCTTCCTCTAACTCAAACACCTCAACTTCTTAACATGCATACACCCAAGTATATGCTCAAAGGGGTCAAAAACTACCTAAAAACCCCAACAAACAGCAAAGCATAACACATACACAAACTTTTCTCACAAAAACATCAAAAACTCTCTTTTAACCCTATTCATGCAACTCTCCCCCAAACCCTCAAAAAGCTTCCATAAATCATGAAAATAAGCTTAGGATCTTCACTTACCTCTTGAAACCAAGAAGATGAACGATCCTAACGTGGAGTTTTGGAGCAACTCTCCTTCAAACTCGCCAAACTTCAAAATCTCAAGTGTTTAGTTCAAAACCTTCAAAATAACATAAAAATCAATCAAACCTTTGCATGATTTGATGAAAACATAAAGAAAACTCAAAAAGGACATGGTCTCACCTCAGAAAGTGAAAGAAAAACGGCAATACTTATCCTTTCAACCGACTGAGGGCCTTTTATAGGTGGTTGGCCAGACCACCTTCGGCGGCCACACGTGAAACCGAAAGCCATGCATGTTCGGCGGCCGAATGTCACCTTCGGCAGCCAAACCTGGTTTTTCTGCCTTGGTTCTTTTCTTGTAAAACCTCTTTTCATTTTAGCTTAAAAAACAGTAAAACATACCACATAACTGTAGAAAAAACATAAATCTTACCCTTCTAGAGAATTCCGACATCCAGGATTCTACCGGACGACAGGAATTCCGATGCCGGACTCTAACCGGAAATTACAATTTTCTCCACAATGAAATTTTATTCTTAGAATTTTAGTTTTTTTATTTAATGCAAAATAGTTAATTTTTTGTGTTTTCATATTTTAGTAATTTATCAAAATTTAATTTTGTGACGTTCTAATCAGAATTTCATCGCTTCATATTTAATTAACTTATCAAAATTTTCTTGTGATATTTTTTAGCTGCAGGTATCATTTTATTATCTTTATTTCTAATTACATTTATTGAGTAAATAAAAGGCAAATCCTAGATTTACATTCACCCAACACAACCTATTATAGAAGCTATACTATTTATAAATTACAAATCTTTAGATTTTCAAGTCAAGCTAGCTCCCACTAATCACCATCAATAGCTTGAGCCTCCCATTTCCATATTTAATCTCTATTAATATATTACACTAATTTCTTTTGACACATCAAGGCGAAAAGAACAAAGAAAAATGAGTTTGCAGCAAACCATAAAAGAATATTTACGTGCCTTTTGAATTAATAATAAACACCCAAAGCATAAATAAAAAATCTAATCATATTGGTCTTCTAAAATTCATGATCACCCATCATATAATTAAAATTAAAATTCAACTTTGAAAAAAGAAAAAACTTTAAAAATAACCAAAAACGAGTCTAGCCCATGTTTCAATCCTGGATGCATGCTCCAAACATAAAATAGATTACGAAAATATAGGGTGTAGCGTGTGACCTTGTGTTTCACTCAAAAACAAGGTGTCACCCCATGTTTCCTACTACTTTTACATACGACCAAGAGAAAAAGGCCCAGATTTACATGAGTGATATTCTCACTGCATGGTTCTTCATGCAACCTGTGTTTTATCCTAGACCCATGAAAACCTGGGAAAAACATGTGTGAAAAAAGTTTTAAATCCAAATAATCATCCCAATTAATTGTAACATGTGTCTTTCACACATATAGTTAATGAAGTGGCTTTGAAATCAATTGAAATACCACAATGAAAGCAAATCAGGATTATTGGGCAAAATTAACAATTTAAAACTTTTTTCCTAAAACTATGATTTCTTTCTCAATACTCTAAATTTATTGAATCAAAATTCAATTATTTACAAACATAAACATTGATCATCATTATCCAACCATTGTATATTAGGAAATTACACCGATTAGCATAAATGGAGAAATTAGGTTTTAGATTAGTTATCTTAAAACTAAGTTTAGAGTCCTACTTTTTTAAGCACAAATCAAATCTTCACTTCAGTGGAATAGACTCCCAAACATGGACCCTTTTATTTATCCACACGCAGATCAAATCTTCGCTTCGAATGAATAGACTCCCAAGCGTAGCCCTTTTATCCATCTACATGAACCAATAGGAAGAAGAGAGACAAGGGTTCTCTCAAATTAGGGGTTTTAGACAAAATGGAAGACTAGCTATTCTCTCTAACTTCTCAATTGGCGCTATGTATGGTTGGGCTTAGAGGTTTTTTAGGAGTTAAGGATTTCTCATCCCCTAATTACTAAATTACCCTTAAATTCTTCCCAATGAATATTAAGTGGGGCCAACTTAATTTTCTATCCTCCACATTTTATTGTTTGGCTCCAATAAATTTTACATATATTGTATACGCATATAAAGTTCTTTAATTAAATTAATCAAAATTAATATATATTAATTAATCACATTATCCATTAATTATTATTATTATTATATCTTTTATTTTTTATCCAAATAAAACTAAAAAATATTTATTTCAAAGATTATTTAATTACTTTGAACTCAATTTCCACGATTCTTTAATTATTGAAAAGGAAAATTAATATAACTAACAAAATAGGATTTTATTGAATTTAGTAAACATAATTAAAATAAAAATAATTATTTTATTAATCAAATAAAATTTAAGCACTGTCTCACAATTTACATGTTAATTTTTTAAATTTAATTTAGTCCATTGACTAAAATATGATAAATTTTGCTTTTATTAATCAATAAATAAAGTTTAAAATATAAATGTGATTTTTCGTAAATATTTAAATTATTTTATTAGTTTTAAAAAATACATTTAAAGTAAAAATTTATTATTATTATTATTATTATTCTCTTTCATTATTTTATAAATTATTAATAAATAACTTAAATTTTATGTTTTTAATAATTATACATATCTTCTACTTTTATATTTTAATAGATCTTAGTCTGCTAAAGTATACAGTATATTTATTAAAAAACATTTAGGACACACCCATTGAAAGTTAAAAATTATATATATATATATATATTGCCATTAATGCTTTCAAAAAGGTTTGAAAACATCCCTTCGAAAAAGGAGCTTACTACAAGTGAAAAAATCATGGGAGTTAATCCTAAGGTTACGTTTCCTAGGAAAAATAAAAAGAATAAAAAATAAGAGGCAGGATTAAGAGAGATGAATATTTTTTTCTTTTTTTTTTTTTTTTTTTGACAAATGCAGTACAAGTAGCATTTAAATAAGGCCTAAAAAATAGAGCACAAAAAATATTACAAAAGTTCTAGAGGTCCAAAATATTAAAAAAATTAATAACAAAATAAATTATACTAAATTAACAACAAAAATCAATTAAAGGAATACGATTCAAATCAAGAATATAACAAAATCAAATTAATAAATCAAACCGCAATAGATAAATATGCAATATTAAAAAACATAAAATCAAGCATTTATAAAAGACAAATCGACTCTATTGTAGCTGCACCGTCACACAAACCCCTATAATCATATAAATTGGAGAAAACAAAACGAAGTAAAATCAAATAGAAATAGAATTAATAAAAATTAAAAAAAATAAATGGAAGAAAAAAGAAAAAATCAACATGTAAGACCAAAAAACCCTTAGAATAACACTGCAGGTTCGAACAAAAAACTAATTTTTACTATTTACTTGAATGAACTTTTGTATATAATAATTATTTCTTTTTAAATTTTTGTTAGAAAATAAATTTATTAGATAGCAAGATAATCATTATATAGACAAGTCTAAAGACTCACAGCATAAAAGACTTGGCTAAATTCAATTGCCTCCATAATGAATACTTTAGCCGAATCAAGCAATTGTCAAAACCAATTGACCCAAAGAAGAAAAATTAGCACAACAGAGAGGAGGTGATACAGCTCCTCACATGCACCGAGGGCCAAAAGCTATATGGATGATCTTCGGCGTGCACTGAGGGAATCTTCGTTAGAAATTTTGTGATAATCACATATAAATAATATAAGAATATAAAATATCACGTGATTCGATATAAATTTGCATCAGGATAAATTTATTAATAAAAAAATATTTTATAATCGTTAATTAATTTTTTTATATTTCAAAAAAGTTATTTACACGCCTATTCACAATTCAGCTTAGCTTTAGAGCATGTCATTCTCATTCAATATATTTCTCATTTTTTTATAATAAACTACTAATTAAATAAAAGGTTTAAATTAAATTCTTTAATTATAATTTCTCTTTTTATAATAGATTATTAATTGAAGAAAAAGTTTAAATTAAATTCCTTAATTATAATTGATCTCTTTTTATAATAGATTAATCGAAGAAAAAATTTCAATTAAATTCTTTAAATCTTTGTTTGGTATATAATTCTTCTAAGAAGAGAATTAAATTCTATCCATGCAATTCAATTCATTTCTATTTATAAAAAAAATTCATTTATTTGGAATCAATTTAAATGTAATAAAATTTAATTGAATTCTTTTACATTAGATAAATTAAAAATAAAATTTAAATTAATTTAATTTATTCATTATTTTTAAACAAAACATAAATATTTATTCTTATAAATAACAATCATTTTTATTCCATTCATTATTAATTTTTTTGTAACATTTAAAGTCTCAATTTTACATAATTTTTTATTATTAAAAATATAAAATTATTTTTTTTAAATTAATAAAATAACATAATAAATTTTTAATATTAATTATAAATATATTAAATATTAATAATTACTATTAAATTAAAATAATTTTATAAAGAGTAATTATTAATTATAAATAAGAAATAAATTTAAAATTAAATGAAAAAAAATAAAAGAATTTTTAATGGCTAATTTTAATATAAATAACCTTAAATGAAATAATTTTTTATAAACGTGCAACAATTTTAATAAGATTTACTTTTAATTTAAAATTAATTCTCATAACAATTCAAAGAAATTGAATTCTTATATTATTGGTTTTGTCAAATACAAAAATTTAAGAAAAAAAATTATTTCTTTTGGCATTTCAAACCATGGCTAACTGTAATTTTTTTAATGAGAAATTTACTTAAAACTCTTAAATAAAATTTTAATAGTAATAACATTCATATTTATTTTGAACTACTAATTCTATTTGATTTGGAATTCAACAACTTCTACTCTCAAGTAAAAAATAATTAGCCTTCACAATTTAGTATAAAGTCATTTTTTTCCTAGGTACTTGCACTTTTATTTATTAATATTATATCTTATTTCAGCTCGCAATTCAATTAAAGTGCTTCTTTTTAATGTGTAAAGATTTTTTTTTAAATATTTATAGTCATCATGATCATAAAATCACCTGGCTAATTCTTATGGCTCTACCTAGAATAGAAAATTCATAAAATAAAGAATCTAATTTACCTAAAAAAATTAAATTCTTTTTAAAGTTAGAAATATACATACTTCGTCAAATACTTTAATCCCATTATCATGTAATTTGATTTTCACTCTAGTAATACTTTCAACTTTTATCTTATTTTTATCGGCTAGTTTCACTTGATTTCTTTTTCTTTTTTTCAATTGCATCCAACCATTCATTCTTCGACAAATGTGAAGAGAGCAAGTAGAAATTCTATTATCCATTCATCTTATAGTAGAGACCCTTTGCATTTTCTTCATCATTATTCATATTCATTTATATCACGTTTGTCATCCTCAATTGCAAATGCAACAGTTTCTTCTTTTCCACTATCTTTTTTATAATTGTTTAAACCCTGCAAGATCTTTTTTTATCTTCTTACAGGTGTATTAAATGTAATTCATCTCATGATAATAGAAACTTTCTTTATTTGCAAGATCTACTCGTGGTCTCAAGATTAATCTACTTGAATTATTTCCATATGAATTGCTTCTATTACGACTCAAATTAGCAACAAAGTTCCACCTTCATTGCTAATACTTGTTTTCTTGAACTTTTCATCATTTAGAATTATTGTACTAACCACTTTCACCCTTAGTATTTCATTCTGAAGTGTTAGAGTTGTCGCCAAACTTTTATAGGATTATGGGAAATATGTTAGAAACAAGAGGGTTTTGCCTTCATCAACAATCTTCACTCCTACACTAACCTACTGGGTATTTAATTTATTAAAAACATTAAGATGATCTCATATGCCCATATCTTCCTCCATTCCGAGTTGGTACAATTCTTTTTTTAAGTACAAATAGTTTATGACTGTATGTACAAACTCTCTGATTTCTTCCATAATATAATTGACGACGTTTTTTCAAAGATATTATACTTTACATCAAGAACTAACATCAATCTAATCGTACTCATTGCCCTTTATTGAAACTCTTTTCAATCATTATCCTTGATCATCACTAGTTGTATCTCATTTAAAACTTTAATAAATCCTTATTATACAAGGATATCTTTCAAGATAGTTTGCGATGGACAATCAAACGACTCTACCTCTCGCCATCTTTGACACCACAAACTTGGCTCTAATACCAATTTGTTGTAATAATTACTCACAAATGAAGTAACACAAAATTTAATGTGGTTCATCTTAATTCTACTCTACAATAAATCTACTAATAAGGAAAAATAATTTACAACTACTAATTTAATTTTTCTCTCTCAAAAATAACTCGCAATGCTCAACTACTCATAATTTGATCGTACTATAAGCTACTCTCATTCAAGAGATTCTTCTCTTTTTTTTTTATAACTGACCACTAGTTGAATAAAAGTTTAAATTGGACTCTTTTAACCATTATTTTTTCCTAATAAGAATTCTAGTAAAAACTCCTAAACAAAATCCTAATTGTAATACCTTGCTATTTATTTTAAACTATTAATTCTATTCGACTTAGAATTTCAATAGAAACAACCCACTATTACAAATTAAAGATTGATTGGAGCTAGGAAAATGAGTAACTAGGAATACAAAGGATTAGACTTTGAGAGGCATCTAGAAGCAAACTCTCAATCTCTTGTAGTTATTAAGGGACTGGAGATCAAGGGGCACTAATAACATCTCTGAGTTACTACCTCACAAAAATCCTTGAATTCACTCTACTAGAAGAAACACACAAGCACACAACTAAAGCATCACTAGAATGCCAAATGAAGGTCTTCGCATATGGCACCAAAACGAGTTGATCCTTAAAAAGCATTCACTATGAAACACGAAAAAGAGGCTAAAACCTTAAAACCTAAAGAAATAAAGAGAGAGAAATCTCTAAAAAAAAAAAATTAGAAAGAGAGATAGATAAAATGGTAAGAAAGTTATTGTTGACCCATAAGTCTTAGAAGAGCTTGATTTTGATGATACCAAAGCTTAATGAACTATGTTTATCTAACCATCATTAACTTTGAAAGTGGAATATTTGGAAAACATTGAAAATACAAGAAAAGTCTACACATCAGAAAGAATGAAGATTCATATGACAATACAAGATGAATAAAAAAGAAAAGAAGTATAGAAATGTATCTCTAAGATTTTTTTTATAAAAGAGCGAGTGAGTAGATGTGTTAATAATGAATCTATCTATCTCATTTCATTTCTTGGAAAAAGCAAAGAAAATATTTAAAGCTTTTGTCCTTAAAGGCTAAAATTAGACATCTAATTTTAGCAACAGTTTAAATTTAGATATCTAATTTCTGCCTATATTCATTTTTAGTTAACTACTTTCAGACTGCGAAAGTAATTGATTTCAGTCTACATGGTTTTTAAATAGTTTAACGGCTAGTATTTTAAAATTATTACCGTTAAGCTATCTCTGCAGCTATGAGAGAAAAGATTTTCGGACATCTATTTAAGAGATTAAAAACTCTTCATAAAAGAGATTAAAAAGTCTTTATAAAAGCGTAATGAAAGCACAAAATTCTTGAGAGCATTTCAGATACCTTTGCATTAAAAGCTTTTTCATTCTCATATTTGATCTTCATTGGAAAATCTACTCTCTCTCATCTTAATAGCATTTTTGTTGTATCTGATAAAGAGTTGCTGAGAGTGTCTTTTTCTAAATCAAAACCTATATAAGGTTGGTCAAGTGTGTGACCACTTGATAGAGGTTCTAAGCACCTGTTAAAGCTTAAGTGAGAGTTTGAGTGTGAATCAAATGTGTAATGGTCTACAAGCACCTGGAAAGCTTGTTGGTTGTATATAAGGTTGTTCTCTTGCATGTTAAAAGAGATTTAGTGAAGTGAAGACTCAAAGGAGGTCCTTGGGAGAGTGGATGTAGGCTAAGTTTGCCGAACCACTATAAAATCTCAATGTTTGATTTTCTTCTCCCTTATTTTAAATGTTTCTTGTTAATTTAAGATATCTGTTTGTGAATTAGAATTTCTACTGATAAGGATTTGATAAAATTAGCTTGCTATTTCAATCTCTGCTTTTCTTTAAAAGCTTCAGTGGTTTACTGGTGTACTTGTTGTTAAGCACATCTCAAAATTTTTAATGAAAACTTTCGAAAAGCTTATTTGAATCATCATCTTTTATTCTCAGAATTAGTAGCCATAATTTTTCAATAAAACTTTGAGCAAGGGCTAAAAGTTTGGGAAAGTGACCCATTCACCCCCCCTCTTGGTCACTTATTTTGGGACAACAAATTGGTATCAGAGCCTAACCCTCTTGCTTGAGGTTCAGACACCTTAGAGAGATCCTAAAATGGCGAGTTCATCTAATTCTACTAGTATACCTGCACCTTTAATCGAGGGTCAATCACACGACCACCTCTTTTTAATAGCACAAATTACTCTTTTTGGAAAGTTAAAATTAAAAATTTTATACAATCAGCTGATATAGAAGCTTGGCAAAAAATTATTAAAGGTACTGAAATTTCTTTGGTTATAGGAGGAACTAGAGAGAAGACTAAAGAAGAATATAATGATGCTAATTGGAAAAAGATATCCATAAATGCTAAAGTTTTAAATATACATCATTGTGCACTAGATGTAACTGAATATAATTGTGTTTTAGATTGTGAGTCTGCAAAAGAATTATGGGACAAGTTTGAAGTAACTTATGAAGGTACAAATCAAGTGAAAGAATCAAAAGCAAACCTGTTGGTTCGTGACTTCAAATTATTTGAAATGAAACTAGATGAAAACATTGTTAAAATGAGTACTAGATTTACTGATCTAATCAATCTACTAAAAGCATTTAGGAAAAGCTTTGAGGAAGCTGAGTTGGTGAAGAATGTAACATCCTAAAATCCATAGTCAGGATTAGTGACATGAGTAGGTATGTAACATCCTGAAACCCATAGTCAGGAATAGTGACATGACTAGGTGTGAGTTAGGTTATTTCACTATTATAGCAAGTGGCATTAGGGGAGGTCTAGGTTACCCCGAACTATTTAGGGGAGCTGCTAGTGTAACTCTAAACTGCTAATAACTAAATTATAGAAAAACCAAATAAAGAAATGGACATATCTAAAAATAAATTAGAAAGTGTGATTAGCGAGTCGAAAATGAGCCACTTTCGAGAGGTGCTTAGGGTTTCCCAATGTGCTTGTTGCAGGTGCTTGTTAAAATCTGACATGCTTACTTAAGTGAAAAGGACTTCTAAAGGCTAAAAGCATAATTTAGTAGGTCAATCTATGAATATTGAAAGTTTGAAAATAAAATTAAAATATGGTAAAGAGTTTAGTAGGTTAAAGTGTGAATATGGAAAGTTTAAAAATAAAATTCAGTTTAGTCCTTTATGTTTTTCATCTCTTCACCTAAACCCTCCATGTGTCACCTAACTAAGCATGAAAGAAATGACAAATCAAAATAAAAAATGGGTTGTCTTCTTCACCCACCTTGTTGTCGTACCTTATGCCATTGAAAAGTAAAGATTTTGCTTTTTCTTTCTTCCACCAAATCCAAGCTAAACTCTCACCAAATCAACTTCTTACTTTAATTAAAATTTACCTAAGACCAAGAGCTAAAGGAAGAGCCATATATTGAAGGAATTTAAGAAGAAAAGTTTAGGGTTCCATATACTCCAAGTTTGAAAATCAAAGGTGAGCTTAGAAATATGTAGGAAATAGCATCTTCACACTTCTTCACGCATAAATTTGAATTATAAAGCTTTAATTTTCAATTTATTCAATCATTCCCTAAGATATAAATTTACCTAGGTGAAGGAACATCAAAGGGAAAGGAGATAGCTAGAGAGTAGAAATGGAAAAGAAAGAGAAATTCAAGAAAGGTTTGGTGTTTGTATGATTTTCTGTTTTCCTTTAATTTCATCATGAATATGTGAAATTAAATATTCATTTTACTTGTTGGAAATGTTTCTTTGATTGTATAAATATGTTATATGAATGTTAAAATGGTGTTTGAAAGGCTTAAAGTAAAAAAATTTAACATGAGAAATAAAAGTGCAAATCAGGTAGGATAGGTTTTAACAGGGCAGCTTGTGTTAACAACTTTATAAATTATTGTGTAGTTATTAAAATTAGGCCTGAAATATAGAAAAAGAAAGCTGAGACAAAAAGCTAAAACTTTTATGAATTTAGAAAATTCTGAATCTGTAGGTAAGATCATGTAAATTGCAAGTGACTCTAAACTGGACACAGTGATAGAGCATCCAGAATAGAGTGTATTGATTATATCATAACTAATTATGTACTCAATGAAATTAGTTAAGACCAGTGTGAAATAAATCCTAAGAAGTATACCTAAAACTTTGTAGAAGACAATTAAGCTTGAATTTGTATGAAAATATATGAATCTGATATGTTTTGTGATACTATAAACAAGTACCAATACTAGATTGATTAAGACCTTATTGAGCAGCTTGTAAAGAAAAATTCATAACTTAAGATAGGGAGATCAGATTTGCATGATTTATACCTATTTGGAAATATAATACATAAATGTACATTTTTTATGAGAAACTTAAGCCAAATTATAACTTTAAACTGCTTGAAAAGTTAATGCAATATATGGCAGAATGCAATTCTCTTAAATTGGAATGCATAAAAATTGACATGCTTGCTTAATCGGTAAGAATTATGCACGTGCTTGCTTATCGTACTTGATTTTTTCACGTGCTTGCTTGGTAATAAAACCTATTTTTGCATGATGATTTGAGTAAATCTTGTTGTTCTTTACTTGTTAATATTACAAAATGCTATTCTTTACTTGTTAATATTACAAAATGCAAGAAGTGAATTGACTTGACGCAATATTGGAATGCTAAGACAATAAAGTTTTGAAGTATTTGTCATTAGTTTCTCATCTTGTTAACCTTGGCATATGATATATGTGCTTTGAAAATGAATTGAAATAGCTTTAAATGACATGCATTTACGTTGAACAATTAATACATTGAATTAATGATACTTAGCCTGGTAAACTTAATAGGAGTCGAGGTTAGCTTAACAATATGGCATACCATATAAACATACAGAGTTCACAGTACTGATATCGATAGTACATGATCTATATTTGAGGTTATGTATCAGGTACCTCATAAGCATGGCCATAGAGCCCTACTATCACAGTTTTGGCCTATGAGCTTACCGTTTGGCACCCTGTGCCTACCGTTACAACTCCTTATCTACCTAGTCGACCCTACTATGTATTTATAAGGGTTGAGAACCTAATTAAGATTGATACTCGATTTTGTGAAATTATCAGTGAATGTTAATAAGTTTGCATCTATTGCATACACTAAGCTATGGTGATTTGCTATAAATATAAAATGTGCAACAGTGGCAAAGCGTATTCATATATAATTATCTATATATATGAATACGCTTGCTTTATTTTATTATTTATTTACAATCATCCACTGAGCATTAGCTCAACGTGTTGGTTTTTACCTCACGTAGGTTATAGATAAAGTAGGCACAGTGGAGGTCGTCAGAGATCTACATCAGACTTCAAGACCATTACCGTAGCAAGTTGTTTGAGTCTCTGCGTCATAGTACAGTTATATTTTGGCATGCATATATTAAATATAGTGGGTCATGAAGGTTATGTAAATCAAATAATGTAATTATGTATGGATAAAGAAAAAGAGCTAAGTGTTTGCATGTGATGATATCCATGAAAAAATAAAGGGTGATGTTATGACTAAGGAACTGACAAGTTCACATCACATGACTGGAGACAAGATTCTATTCATTAAGCTATTCATAAAATTGAAAGGGTTTGTAAGATTTGGAGATAAAGGAAGAGTACAGATTCCCAGAAATGGAACAATTGGATTAAAACCATGTATAAAAAATGTGGCATTTGTTCAAGTCTAAAATACAACTTGTTGAATGTAAGTCAACTTTGTGACAAAGGTTTTAAGGTAACATTTCTATCCACACATTGTGAAATTCTTGATATACATGATAATGCCCTGTTTATAGCATCTCGAATTGATAATGTCTATCTGCTTGATTTGGAGTGTTTCAAAAATAGTAAAGAAAAATGCTTTGCTAGTTTTGATGACAATAGTTGGTTATGGAATAGAAAGCTAGGACATGCAAGCATGCATCTGATTGAAAAACTTTCAACAAGGAATCTTGTTAGAGATTTACCAAAATTAAACTTTGAAAAAAATAATCCATGTAAAGCATGCTCAATGGAAAAACAAAAAAGAGTATCTTTTTGAAACAGTCCAGCCTAAATTGACCCAAATAACTTTTGGACCTACTTTCCACTTGGCCTAAAATGGTTAACCCAAGTTATTTAGTAGTTTCATGCTATCTAGTATATACAATTTTGATTTTCCGTACTTTACCGATATGGGATGTGGAAGCAGCTAAATATCACACTCTCTCCTGTTAAATTTGCGACGTTCTCGTTGCAACTGAATGCTGAATCAGATACAGTTGCTAAGTTAGGACCGAACCCTCGGGTATTGTGGTTCGCTAGTACCTCGGGTAGCTCCACCTCGTCTCATACGAGTAGCCCTTTCCTTGCATCCCACTAGCTCTGCATAATTTTTCTAACTCAGGGTGGGCGGCACCTTCGGCGGCCGAAAGTCCCAGACAGAGACGAAAGTCTCTTTTCAGGGGCAGGCTTCGGCAGCCGAAAGGCTTGCCTCCCCAGCCATGTTCGGCGGCCAAAAGTCCTTCGGCTGCCGAACCTGGTTTCTGCCAAAGGGCAGAAACTTGGCTCCTCTATGCACATTTGCCTCCAAAACTTCCAATCATGCATAAACCTATTCTACAACACACATACTCAAGCATACAAGCTCCTAGGGGCTTCAAACCATCTAAAACCCCATCTACAACACATCAAACAACACAAATCCAACATACATTGTCCATAAACCAACATAAACCCAAAAACTCATAAAACCCTACACATGCATTTCTACTTCAAGAATCAACTTAAAACTTGTTAAAAACATGTAGTGAGCTCAAGATTGGCCCTTACCTCTTGTAAATCGAGAGGAAAACGACCCTAACTCGAAGATGGGAGAGATTTGAGTTCTTGAACCTCAAAGCTCCAAAACTCGCTTTAAACTCGAAAATCTTCAAAACAAGATGAAAACTCATAAGAAAAACATGAAAACTCGAAGGGAAAAGCTCAAAACAGAGGAAGGGCGGTGGAGAACTCACCTTGGCCGAAAACGGGAAGAAAAGCTTGTCCGTTTCGGCCATGGGGTCCTTTTATAGGGCTGTCCTTACCACCTTTCGGCGGCCTAACGTGCCCCCACAACACATGCAAGTTCGGCGGCCGAACATGAGGTTCGGCGGCCGAACCTTGGCTTATTCAAACAAGGCTTTCGGAGGCCAAAAGCGCTCCCAAAACCTCCCCATGTTCGGCGGCCGAACATGACTTTCGGCGGCCGAACCTGGCAAAGTCTCCAAAGCCCTCTACACTCAAAACTTGGATTTATTTTCATTAAAAACCATAAAATACATCAAAACATTTTATGAAAACATGGTTTTACCCTTCTAGAGGTCTCCGACATCTGAGATTCCACGGGACGGTTGGAATTCCGATACCGGAGTCTAGCCGGGTATTACATCTTGACTAGTGCATTTTATGGCATCTTTTGATAAAAAAGAAGTTAAATCTAGCTTATCTAATTTTCAAAGGAATTCTTAAAAATACCTCAATGAGAAGCCTACCTTATTGGATGTTCTTAACTCTGATATTCAAAAGGCTGAAAATAAATTTTACTAAAGAAAAGAAAGGCTCTTAAACCTTGATCATAAAAGAAATCTACAGTAGCAAAGAAGAAAAGAAAGAAAAGAAAGGGAAGTCATATAAAAGGATAGAAAAAGTAGATGTCGAAGACTCTCTATCTAGTTTTAGCTCTGGAAATTCATAAGAAATGAGGGCAAACCTTGGACAAATAGTTGAGGTTCTTAAGGATAGTTTTAAAATGATGATGACTATTTAGAAAATATTAAAGATGGTTGGTGATGTCTTAAGTGACACCTGTAAGCTACAACAATCCATAGCTCAAGACAAAGATAGTTCAATGATTCTTCTGTCAAATAGAATTGAAGTGGTTGAAAAGAAGTTAGACATAATTTTAGAGAAGCTATTTTCTGATGATATTAGAGGATCAGGATTAAAAGGATCATTTGGAGTATATCCTTCTGCAAGGCCATCTTCTCAACCCCAGCAACCCTTTGTTAATGAACCTTTCTCTCAACCATCTCCACTTCAAACAATTCAACCATCACCAGTAGCCTCACTGAAAGAAAAGTCAACTAAAAGCCAACCAATCTCACCCAAGGAACCTATCAGCAAAGGCAAATATGGTGATCAAGCACCTGCAACCTCTGAACCAAAACTTGCTGATGCTCCTTCCACATCTTTTCCTACAAAGAAATTTTCAAAAACAATAGCTCAAAAGTCAATTAATCCAATTCTTCCAAAGTCTCAAACTAGCACCCCTTCATCTAAATCTGATAGGGAGCCAATTCAAGTTTTTAAGAAACAATCTGAAAATGAGAATTCATCTGATTCATCTGAAAGCTCCTCTTCTGATTCTGAAGGAGATTCCCCAAAAGTTCATCTTCGAAGGAGTGGAAGAAATGGTTTAAAAATAAAGTCTGTCAAATCAGGTGAACTAGGAAGCAAGGAACAACCAACGGATCTCTAAATTTCCTCTATGGTTTTTTTGGAATACTTTTTTTTGGTCTCCTATTTCCTTTGTGCTGATGACAAAATGGGGAGAAATTATGGTCATATCTAGCAATGCTCATCTTGTGCTTATTTTTTTTGTTAATAGTTTCGTTAAAAGTTTCATATCTATTAGTGCTTATCATGCTTTGATAATATGCGTGCATAGAAATTATTAAATATCTCGTGAATATGTTGAGGGGGAGCCTTGAACACTGATAATTGTCCTATTAATGTTGGTACATTTCTTTCTCTGCCCGTTTCTGCTGAAAATCGTTAAGTTTTATCATCATAAAAAAGGGGGAGATTGTTGACCCCATAAGCCTTGGAAGAGCTTGATTTTGATGACACCAAAACTTAATGAATTATGTTTATCTAACCATCTTTAATATTGAAAGTGAAATATCTGAAAAACATTGGAAATACAAGGAAAGTCTACACATCTGAAAGAATGAAGATTCATATGACAACACAAGATGAATAAAAAAGAAAAGAAGTATAGAAAGGTATCTCTAGGATTTTTTTTTTTGTAAAAGAATGAGTGAGTAGTTGTGCCAATAATGAATCTGTCCATCTCATTTCATTTCTTGAAAAAGCAAAGAAAATGTTTAAAGTTTTTGTCCTGAAAGGCTAAAATTAGACATCTAGTTCTAGAAACAGTTTAAATTTAGATATCTAATTTCTGTCTGTGTTCATTTTTACTTAACTACTTTCAGATTGTGAAAGTAATTGATTTCAGTCTGCACAGTTTTTAAATGGTTTAACGGCTAGTTTTTTAAAATTATTACCATTAAGCTATCTCTACAGCTATGGGAAAAAAGATTTTCAAATATCTATTTAAGAGATTAAAAACTCTTCATAAAAGAGTAATGAAAGCATGAAATTCTTAAGAGCATTTTGGATACCTTTGCATTAAAAGCTTTTTTATTCTCATATCTGATTTTCATTGGCAAATCTACTCTCTCTCATCTTAATAGCATTTTTGCTGTATCTGATAAAGAGTTGCTGAGAGTGTCTTTTTCTAAATTAAAGCTTATATAAGATTGGTCAAGTGTGGGACTACTTGATAAAGGTTTTAAGCACCTGTTAAATCTTAAGTGAGAGTTTGAGTATGAATCAAACGTGTAAAGATCTACAAGTACCTGCAAAGCTTGCTGGTTTTATATAAGGTTGTTCTCTTGCCTGTTAAAAAAGATTTATTGAAGTGAAGACTCAAGGGAGGTCCTTGGGAGAGTGGATATAGACTAAGTTTGTCGAACCACTATAAAATCTCAGTGTTTGATTTTCTTCTCCCTTATCTTTAAACGTTTCTTGTTAATTTAAGATATCTGTTTGTGAATTAAAATTTTTGCTGATAAAGATTTGATAAAATTAGCTTGCTATTTCAATATCCGCTTTTCTTAAAAGTTTCAGTTATTTATTAGTGTACTTGTTGTTAAGCATATTTCAAAATTTTTCATGAAAACTTTCGAAAAGGTCATTTGAACCCATCATCTTTTATTCTCAGAATTAGTAGCCATGATTTTTCAATAAAGTTTTGAGAAGGATTGAAAAAATTAATAAAATGACCCACTCACCCCTCTTAGTCACTTATTTTGAGACAATATAAATTCTATATAATAAAAATGATTATTATAGTAAAAAAATATTTTTTTTTGAATCAAAGTAAAAAAATAATTTTATATTAATAAATGAAATTATTAATGAGTAAACCATTCATATCCTCCTTTGACTAAAGTTAAAAAGTGACGAGCAGATTTAGACGTTTCAAGAAGGTTAGAAAAGAAAACAAACTAAAAAATCAAATCAAGTTTTCTTGCTATCAAAAAATTACTCTTTAATCTCCTATCATGAAATTACTCTTTACTATTAAGAAATTAGTATTAGGAAAACCGAATAAAAAACTAAATAAAATTAATAGTTCTGTTAAAATTATTGGTCTACTAATACATAAACTGTTCTTTTTTACATTTTGAGATTTAATCTAAATAATTAAACTTTGATATAATTGTCCAAATTTGTAATATTTATTATAATTATATTTAATTTTAAAATTTGAATTCAAAATAACTAATTCTATTTTTTTTATTTGACTCATAATATCTTTTTATTTGCTATTTTGTGATTTAATCTATATTTTTAAAATTTAAAAGAATTCAACTCAAAATGCTTAAATTTATCCTCCTTTATCACTAAATTTCCAACACTCTATTATTATTCTTCATCCTTATTTGTTCTAGTGTAAGGGAACATACACACCTTCTTCTTATTATGTGGTTTTAGATCTCTTAATTTTTTTGGGTTTCAATTGTACATGCTTTCAATGGAATTATACTTGTGTCTCGAAGTGCTAGTTACTAATTTATATCATGAGGGCTTAAATTTGCAAGACTAATCACATAATTTATAGACAATAAAACTATAGTTTCTATTTTTTATGATGTTAAAATGGTTTTTGGTAATAAAAATTAGTGAAATTTAACACAACGAATACCTAATAAGGTCTTTGGAAGGGGAGAAAGTAACACATATAAGAACTTTTCTAATTTCTGTTGGAGTTAATGGAAAATAGGAATAAACCAAAGTTATGCTTTCTTACACCAAACCATAAGTAGTGAAGAAAAATAATGGGATTTGGAAGATTTAGGGGTAAAGAAGGATAAATTTAATAATTTTTAGTTAAGTTGTACTAACTTCAAAAATTTTGGATTAAACTATAAAATAATGAAAAATTTTGGATTTTTTTTATATATATAAAGTTATATGAGTGAAATAAAAAAATGAAATAAGCCATGTAGTCTTACCACATTATCAAGTCTTTTTCTATTTAAGTTTTAAAATTAAATACAATTATAAATTTGGATAATTAAATTAACTTTTAAAAAAATCATAAATAGTGAAAGATTTTTAGATTTTTATTTAAGTGGCTAAAATTATTTGATTTTTATACTTGATGTTGCTCAAAAGAAATTGAGGATGTGGTCAGAACAAATCTATATTGTAGTTGGTACAATGGATCTCTGTTATGATTGGCCAATCCTGTAAGATAGAAAGGGTGAGGTGGTTGGTGCCAATAGCAGCCACTCCGACGCTCAAGCCAGTAAGATGAAGAGAAGGGCGAGAGTAATGTAATGCTTAGAATACAAAAGTAGATGTATAAGAGAATATCGTATTCGTCTCTGTGAGCCTTAGCTTTTATACTGTAAGAAGGTGGGGTTGATTATAGTATTTCCTAAAAATCCAACAATGATGTGGCCGGCTCATTTAATAAGGGATCTTGTCGGCTAATTGATCGGTAATCCCGTGATTATATGCGAAATGGAGATCTGCTGGATTGCAGCTACTAACAGTAACTTCCTTGTGTAGCCTCTTCCTGTAGTTGAGAGGGCAAGTATTGAGCCGACTTGAGACCGATCTGATGCGCTTGGGTCTTCTTTCCCTTGGTGCGATGAGCTCCATTTGATCAGACTCTTGCCACTTGGCCTTTTCTTTGAGTGCCAGTGCATGGCCTTCTTTGAGTGATTATTGTGTAATATCAGAAGTCTTTCCACTAGTCTTTGATTCTTTAGGTTCAAAGATGATTGTCGTCTTCATGATCTGGGGCATATGGCTCATTTAGATTGGCCTTTTCATATTCACATCATTTTACCTGCTCCTGCCTATAAATGACAATTGCCTTATGGTTATTAAAAATAATAAACCAAACTTAACACCTAGTCACGATAATGGCCTGAAAATTTGGTTAATCAGGGCTGACCCCCGGTCATTAGCCCAATGGATATCCTTCTGGTGGCCTAGTCGCGAAATATGTCATAATCCTGAAGTATAAATCATACTAATTATCCTAAGTGGAACTGTGCGGCCATAATTCAACTCGTCGAACTAAGTTAACTTCTATTCGGGCTGAGCGCGCGCTGTCCTTGCTTCCTTCTTATTGATTCTTGTCAATCTTTCGGGCTTTCTCTTGTTCCAATCAATCTTGGTGATCTTCCGGGCATTTTCCAGCCCTAGTGAGTTTTTGGGCATTTCCCAGCTCTCATAATCCTTCGGGCATTCTCTAGCCTTAACTAACTTCCAAGCATTTTCTTGCCCCAACCAGCCGTGACGAGCTTCCGGTCATTTTCCAGCTCTATCAATCTTCTAGGTATTTTGTAGCCCTGACGAGCATCCGGGCATTTTATTGTCCCAACCAGCCCTAATGAGTTTCTAGTCATTTTCTTCACTTGCTCGCTTACCATCTGTCCTGCCTTCACTAATCATCAAAAAGTTTCGCCTGCCTATGAGGGGCATTCTTCCTTCAAAAAAAGTTTTGAATTTTCTGGGATTATTGTAAGAGCAATGTCAAATTCCTTGAAGACTTCTTATGAAGCGAGACTTTTCATCTGGTCGATCGGCCTGGCATATACTCATCTTGAGTCCCGACATCAAATCCCTTAGAAACTTTTTATAAAGCGGGACTGTCACTCGGTTGATCGACCTAGTGTATACCCTCCTTGTGGCCTAGCATAAGATGCCTTGGTTTGTGGGGTTGACATCTAGATAGCTTGATAGATTTCTGACTTATGGCTTTGTTTTAGTGGGTCCAACGCCTGGTCTTATGGAATGAGTACTTTGATTAGTGGGTCTAATGCTCGGTCTTCATGACCTTGAGACCTGGCATAAATGCCTTAGTTTAGTGGAACTAATGCCTAATCTTCTGGCGTAGCCTTGTTTAGTGGGACCAACGCTCGATCTTCTAGCTTGGTAGAACTCGCCTTGTGGCTTTATTTAGTGGGGCCAATGCCTAGTCTCCTCGTCTAGCAGAATCTGCCTTGTGGCCTTATTTAATAGGACCAACGCCCGGTCTTCTGGCATGGTGAAACCCGCCTTGTGGCTTTATTTAGTGAGACCAACACCCGATCTTCTAGCTTGGCGGCACCAACCTTGTGGCCTTATTTAGTGGGACTAACACTCGGTCTTCTAGGCTAGCGGAACTTGCCTTGTGGACTTATTTAGTGAGACCAACACTCAGTCTTCTAGCTTGGCAGAACCCACCTTGTGGCTTGTTTAGTGGGACCAATGCTCGATTTTCTGGCCTGACGGAGCCCACCTTGTGGCTTATTTAGTGGAACTAACGATCGGTCTTCTGGCTTGATGGAACTCACCTTGTGGCCTTATTTTATGAGACCAACACCTGAATTGCCTTATGACCTTGTTTCCGCTATTCGACGCCTGGATGGCTTGGCGATTTGCCTTATGGATTTGTTTAGTAGGTCTAACACCCGGATAGCTGTAATACCCGGCTAGAGTCCGGCATTGGAATTCCTGTCATTCGGTGGAATCCAGGATGTCGAAAGTCTCTAAAAGGGTAAGATTTATATTTTTCTAAAGTAATGTAGTATGTTTTAATGTTTTAAAGCTAAAATGAAATGAGTTTTTGAAAGAAGAGAACCAAGGCAGAAAAGCCAGGTTCGGCCGCCAGAGGTGACATTCGGCCGCCGAACTTGCATGCCTTTCGGTTTCACGTGTGGCCGCCGAAGGTGGTCTGGCCAGCCACCTATAAAAGGCCCTCAGTCGGTTGAAAGATAAGGATGCCTCTTTCCTTCACTTTCTGAGGTGAGACTCTGTCTTCCTTACATTTCTTCATGTTTTCCTTACATCGTGCACAGATTTGATTGATTTTTATGGTTTTTTGAAGGCTTTGAGCTAAAAACACAAAGTGGTGAAGTTTGGAGAGTTTGAAGGAGAGTTGCTCCAAAACTCCACGTTAGGATCGTTCATCTTCTTGGTTTCAAGAGGTAAGTGAAGATCCTGAGCTTGTTTTCATGATTTATGGAAGAGTTTTGATGTTTTGGGGGAGAGTTGCATGATTAGGGTAAAAGAGAGTGTTTTTGATATTTTTGTGAGAAAAGCATGTTGGTCCAGAGAAAAGTTTTTATTTTCACAGAAAATGTATGACCATGTATGAGATTTTACAGGTACTCAGAGAGTATAGCAGGCTTGCTATGGGTTCTGGCGGCCTTAAGCCGATCTGAATCCTAGCTGTAATACCCGGCTAGAGTCCAGCGTCGGAAGTCCTGTAGTCCGGTGGCATTTCTGATGTCGAAATCCTTTAGAAGGGTACGGTTTATGTTTTTCTCTATTTTGAAAGCGTTTTCATGTGTTAAAGTGGTTAAAGAAGTAAGGTTTTGCAAGAAAAGCACCAAGGCAGAAAAACCAAGGTTCGACCGCCGAAGGTGACTTTCGGCCGCCGAACGTGCATGGCATTCGGATTCTCATTTGGCCGCCGTAGTTGGTCTGGCCAGCCAACTATAAAAGGCCCTAGGTCGGTCAAATGGATAAGATTTTCTTTCCATTTGCACGAGCTAAGGTGAGACTTGATCTTCCTTGGGTGATTTATGTGTTTTCTCACATCTTTCATGGTTTTGATGGATTTTCATGTGGTTTTGAAGTTTTTGAGCAAAAGAGCAAGTTTAGAAGCTTGGAGAGTTTGAGAGAGGATTTCTCCATATCTCCACGTAGGGATCGTTCAATCTCTTGTTTGGAAGAGGTAAGTGAAGATCCTGAACTTCCTTTCTTGATTTTTGCAGGTTTTATGGGAGTTGTATGGGTAGTATGCATGAGTAGGTTTAGGTGAGGTTTTGATGATCTATGGTGTATATGTATGCTTAAGTGTTATTTGTGATGTTTGTGAAGGTAGTAGGAGAGGTTTAGACCTCTATATGCATGTTATATGGTATATGCTAGTTGGGAGTAGTTGCTATGCATGTTGGATAGGTGTTGGGTGAAGTTTGCATGAAACAGAGCAGGTTTCTGCCCAACGGGCAAAACCAGGTTCGGCCGCCGAAGGAAGATTCGGCCGCCGAAGGAAGGTTCGGCCGCCGAACCCCTTGTGGAGGCAGTTTTGGCTGCCAAAGCTTGCCCCCGAACATTGGGACTTTCATCTCTGGAGGCAAGGTTCGGCCGCCGAAAGTGCCGCCGAAGGTTGAGTTTCGTCTCTGGATGAGACTTTCGGCTGCCGAAGGTGCCGCCGAACATGCATGAGTTTCGTCTCTAGAGGGGAGTTTCGGCCGCCGAACCTACCGCCGAAATAAGCCTTGGACTAGAGAACAGTTTTAATGTTGACTGACAATGGAGGATCATGTATGGGATTTCACAGGTACACAGAGTCCACAGTAGGCTTGCTACGGGTCCCGGCGGCCTTAAGCCGATCTGGATCCTAGCGCCGGTAGCAGTTCGGTTTCCGGGCTGTTACACTAGCGCCGATGACGGTCCATTTTGGGGTCATTACAGATTGGTATCAGAGCCCAAGGTTCACATGATCAGACCTATAGAGAGAGTGTCGGGCTCATAGCGGTTAGAAGTTGTCAAGCACAATAGGAAATCATGTCCACTAGGATAGGATGTTGCGCCCTGTCTATTTGATGCTATGATTTATGCATGTGCTTTATTGGTATATGAGTTGCTTATATGTTGCGATATGTGTTGTTTTTCAGAGGTAAGATGAGAGGAACTCGTCGATCAGCTCGATTGACTGGAGTCCCACCAGATAGTGAGAGAATAGCTGCTCATCCTCCTGCATTGCCAAGGGCAAGGTCACAAAGATCTAGCAGGGAAGGTACGTCAATAGACCCTAGAAGGTCTGTAGACGAGAGCAGAAGAGGTACAGTTAGAGGAGGAAGATCAGAGGAAGTGAGGGAGGCTATGGAGATTGATCAGTCCATAGATGAAAGCATGAGTGTAGGCAGATCTGACGAAGGTATGGGAGAGTCTCAGGAAGGTGCTCAGGCCTCAGGTTTTGGTTATCCAGCCTTTCCTCAGGACTCAGAGTATCCTATGGGAGGTATGTCAGAGTACTCTAGTTTTGTCCCATATCCTACTTACATGCCATATATGCCTTATCCTCATTATTACCCACCATATCCTATGTATCCACCTTCCCCTACCCATCCAAGTGCAGCACACCCAGAGCTAAATGAACCAGTACCTCCACCACCACAACCAGAACCAGTAGCTCCTGTTGCCCAAAGACATCAACCTAGCTCATCTGGAGGTAAGGTGCAAATGACAGAGTACTTGAAATTGGATGCTCCGAAATTCAATCCAGGAGATGATCCATTTGAATACCTCAGATCAGTTAGGATGATAACCAGTGAATTGGGAGCTGATGATAGTAGAGCCATTGAGATGGCGGTGTTCACACTGAAATGCAAGAAAGCCAGAGAATGGTTTAAGCATTATGTGGAGCCCAGGAGGGACAGTATGTCATGGGGAGAGTTCGTCAATGAGTTTGCAGGGTGGGCTTTTCCTGACAGTTCCAGAGAGATGAAAATAATAGAATTTGAACAGTTGCAGGAATTGGTAGATAAGGGTTTCATCCGCCCTAGTACCTCACCTTGGGGTGCGCCAGTATTGTTTGTCAGAAAGAAGGATGGATCCCTCAGACTTTGTATCGACTACAGACAGTTGAACAAGGTCATTACCAAGAACAGGTATCCTCTACCTAGGATTGATGATCTATTTGACCAGCTAGCTGGAGCAGGTTGTTTCTCTAAAATAGATCTGAGATCCGGGTATCATCAGTTGAGAGTTAGAGAGGCAGATGTGCCAAAGACAGCGTTCAGGACCAGATATGGGCATTATGAGTTCTTAGTGATGTCGTTCGGGTTGACTAACGCCCCTGCAGCATTCATGGATCTTATGAACAGAGTTTTCAGCGAGTATCTGGATCACTTTGTTATTGTTTTTATCGATGACATCTTAGTTCAGAGATGCAGAGGAGCATGCCCAGCATCTGAGGATAGTTCTGCAGACACTGAGAGAGCATGGTTTGTATGCCAAGCTCTCTAAGTGTGAGTTTTGGTTGAGGAGCATTTCCTTCTTGGGACACGTGGTATCAGCAAAAGGGATTGAGGTAGACCCCAAGAAGATAGAAGCTGTAGCTAACTGGCCCAGACCCACTACAGTGACTGAGATTAAAAGCTTTTTGGGATTGGCAGGTTACTACAGGAGGTTCGTTCAGGACTTCTCGAAGATAGCTGCTCCTATGACCAAACTGACTCAGAAGAACCAGAAGTTTGTCTAGTCAGACCAGTGCGAAGAGAGCTTTGAGGAGCTCAAGAGGAGATTGACATCAGCACCAGTGCTAGCTCTGCCTGTTAGTACCGAGGATTTCACAATGTTCTGTGATGCATCTCGAGTGGGATTGGGTTGTGTTTTGATGCAGAGTGATAGGGTGATTGCTTATGCTTCTAGACAGTTGAAGAAGCACGAGTTGAATTACCCCACCCATGACCTAGAGATGGTAGCAGTTATCTTTGCACTCAAGATGTGGAGGCATTACCTCTACGGGGTTAAATACGAGATCTTCACTGATCACAAGAGTTTACAGTACATCTTGAGCCAGAGAGAGTTGAATTTGAGGCAGAGAAGATGGGTAGAATTGCTCAATGATTATGATTGTACGATCCAGTATCATCCGGGTAAGGCGAATGTTGTGGCAGACGCCCTAAGCCGGAAGTCACTAGGCAGTTTATCCCATATAGCAGCAGAGCGGAGACCAGTAGTGATGGAGCTTTATAAGCTCATTGAGGAAGGGTTACAGCTAGAATTGTCTGGTACGGGTGCATTGATAGCACAAATGAGAGTGACACCTGTGTTTCTGGAGCAGATAGCTCAGAAACAGCACGAAGACCTAGAGTTGATGAAAATTGCCAGGACTGTTCAGTCGGGCAACAGTGCAGAATTCAGATTTGAAAGCAAAGGGATCCTTCGCTATGGGAGTCGACTTTGTGTACCAGATAGTAGCAGTCTGAAAGAAGACATTATGAGGGAAGCTCATAATGCGAGGTATAGTGTTCACCCAGGAGCCACCAAGATATATCAGGACCTGAAGAAGGTATATTGGTGGCCAGCCATGAAGAAAGAAGTGGCGCAGTTCGTGACAGCCTGTGAGGTTTGTCAAAGGGTGAAATTAGAACATCAGAAGCCGGCTGGAATGCTTAACCCACTGCCGATTCCAGAATGGAAATGGGAGAACATAGCTATGGATTTTGTAGTGGGCTTACCGGCAGCGTCCAACAGGATAGACTCCATATGGGTGATTATGGACAGACTCACGAAATCTGCTCATTTCATTCCAGTTAGGAGTAACTATTATGTGGATAAGTTGGCATAGGTATATCTGGATGAGATAGTGAGATTGCATGGAGTTCCAGTATCTATAGTCTCAGATAGAGGACCTCAGTTCACCTCTAGGTTTTGGCGAAGTCTGCAGAGTGCGATGGGCACGAGGTTGGATTTTAGCACTGCTTTCCATCCGCAGACTGATGGACAGTCAGAGAGGACCATCCAGACCATTGAGGATATGCTCAGAATGTGTGTGTTAGACTTTGGCGGTTCTTGGAGGCAGCATCTACCTCTGGTGGAGTTTGCCTACAATAACAGTCATCATGCTAGCATCGGGATGGCTCCTTATGAAGCGTTGTATGGGAGGAAGTGCAGATCACCTGTTTGCTGGGAAGAGGTAGGAGAAAAAGCTCTTGCAGGGCCAGAGTTAGTAGAGATTACCAGTAGAACAGTGCCTATGATTAGAGAGAGGATCAGAACAGCTCAGAGTAGACAGAAAAGCTATGCGGACGTTCGCAGGAAACTGTTAGAGTTCCAGGAGGGTGATTGGGTATTGCTGAAAGTGTCTCCAATGAAAGGAGTGGTTCGCTTTGGAAAGAAGGGTAAGCTACCTCCACGGTACATTGGACCCTTTGAGATTTTGCAGAGGATCGGCAATGTGTCGTATAAGCTGGATTTACCTACTTCTATGGAGAGAATTCACCCGGTATTTCATGTTTCTATGTTACAAAAATTTGTGTCAGATCCGCATCAGGTTATTAGTGAGCCTGATGTGGAGGTCCTTGGAGATCTCACCTATATAGAGCAGCCAGTGCAGATTCTTGACACACAGATCAGACAGCTAAGGAACAAAGAGATTTCGATGGTGAAAGTCCTGTGGAACCACCATAATCTAGAAGAGTGAACGTGGGAGACGCGGGAGTCTATGCTCCAGCAGTATCCATATTTGTCTTGAGGTTAGTTTCCTCCTTTTTATATGTTTATATGTTTGTTTTAGGAACATTCAGGGACGAATGTTCTTAAGGGGGGGAGAATGTAATACCCGACTAGAGTCCGGCATCGGAATTCCTGTCGTCCGGTGGAATCCAGGATGTCGAAAGTCTCTAGAAGGGTAAGATTTATATTTTTCTAAAGTAATGTAGTATGTTTTAATGTTTTAAAGCTAAAATGAAATGAGTTTTTGAAAGAAGAGAACCAAGGCAGAAAAGCCAGGTTCGACCGCCGAAGGTGACATTCGGCCGCCGAACTTGCATGGCTTTCGGTTTCACATGTGGCCGCCGAAGGTGGTCTGGCCAGCCACCTATAAAAGGCCCTCAGTCGGTTGAAAGATAAGGATGCCTCTTTCTTTCACTTTCTGAGGTGAGACTCTGTCTTCCTTACATTTCTTCATGTTTTCCTTACATCGTGCACAGATTTGATTGATTTTTATGGTTTTTTGAAGGTTTTGAGCTAAAAACACAAAGTTGTGAAGTTTGAAGAGTTTGAAGGAGAGTTGCTCCAAAACTCCACGTTAGGATCGTTCATCCTCTTGGTTTCAAGAGGTAAGTGAAGATCCTGAGCTTGTTTTCATGATTTATGGAAGAGTTTTGATGTTTTGGGGGAGAGTTGCATGATTAGGGTAAAAGAGAGTGTTTTTGATATTTTTGTGAGAAAAGCGTGTTTGTGTGTTATGCTTTGTTGTTTGTTGGGGTTTTTAGGTAGGTTTCTGAACCCTTGAGCATATACTTGGGTGTATGCATGTTGAGGAGTTGAGGTGTTTGAGTTGGAGGAAGATTGGTGCTTTTTTGGCGTGAGGCAGAGCAAGGTTCTGCCTTGCTGATGAACCCAGCTTCGGCCGCCGAAGGTGCTGAGGAGGTGGCTTCGGTTGCCTAAGCTTGCCCCCGAGCCTTTGGACTTTCGGCTCTGGAGGGGAGTTTCGGCCTCCGAAGATGCCCCCGAAGGTTAGAGACTTTCGTCTCTGGAGTGCCTTTCAGCCCCCGAAACTTGCCCCCGAAAGGGTTCGGCTGCCGCAAGTTGAGATTCGGCCGCCGAAGGTGCATGAGTTTCAGCTCTGGAGAGGACTTTCGGCCGCCGAACCTGCCGCCGAAAGTGTCCTGTCCAGCCTTTCTTTGCATGCTTTGCATGGATGTTTGAGTGAGTTTAAGGGGATTCTTGGGAAGTTTAATAGAGTTGTTCATAAGCTAGTTTGGTCCCTCATTTGAGTCCATCTGTGTAGGCACAGACCAGAGGAACCAGAGAGAGCAGCAGTGAGTACTGCTCCAGCTTTTACAGAGCCTGCTGAGTCAGTCCAGATAGTCAGAGGTGAGTGGAACTAACCTTAATACTCGTTTTAATTGAGACATTGAATGCTTTTAGCATATTTCATGCACCATGATTATGCAATAGGGTGATTGCATTAGAATTCACAAAGATGTTGCATTGCATACTTATTTGTTACTGTGGGTGAATGCTGAATGATCCAATAGTTCTAGACAGGAAGTCTAGGACCCCATTCTACGGCCTGGCAAGTATAGTA
Organism: Manihot esculenta; assembly: GCF_001659605.2. Classification (NCBI taxonomy): domain Eukaryota; kingdom Viridiplantae; phylum Streptophyta; class Magnoliopsida; order Malpighiales; family Euphorbiaceae; genus Manihot; species Manihot esculenta. The sequence goes on along the minus strand of NC_035178.2, from coordinate 20,918,375 downwards.
AAGTCCAGGACCCTATTCTACGGCCTGGCAGGTATAGTAAAGACCAGGTGCCCAGTCTACGCCCTGGCAAATGGTAAGTACAGGTGTTATATACACGTATACATATACAGTACAAGAAGACCAGGACCCCAGTCTACGGCCTGGCTCGGAACAGTTACTGGGACTATGTGGTGACAGGTTTACCCTTGGTGTGGTTTGTCTGTGATGTGATGCATTCCATAAGAGCATATGTGAATGACTTGTTTTATTGTTCTACTCACTGGGCTATAGAGCTCATCACACTCCCTTAACCCCAGTCTTGCAGGTTCAGTGTACAGTGTACAGGGGAAGTTCAGCAGAGTACAGGAAGAGAGAGGAGTTTTGTAATAGAATATTGTGGACATGTAATATTAAAGAGATGTAATAGTTGTGTATAAAGTTAGAATTGTGCTTGACTTAGTTCTTTTTGTGTTGTAAATCTGTTGTATACATGGTCTGTTTATATAACTGTTTTACAGAGTATGTGAAACACCAGGCTTAACAGGTATGAATTAACCCATCTAGAGCAAGCTCTAGTCAGGGGTACAGAGTACAGAGATAATGCATGCACAGGTTAAGTCTTGGTCCAGAGAAAAGTTTTTATTTTCACAGAAAATGTATGACCATGTATGAGATTTTACAGGTACTCAGAGAGTATAGCAGGCTTGCTATGGGTTCTGGTGGCCTTAAGCCGATCTGAATCCTAGCGCCGGTGACGGTCCATTTTAGGGTCATTACAATAGCCTAGCAATTTGCCTTATGGCCTTGTTTAGTAGGTCTAATGCTCAGATGGCCTGGCGATTACCTTATGGTCTTGTTTTAGTTTGTTTTTATTTCAACATTTGGACCTCGTCATCTAGCCTCATGTATTTTTAAGACTTTTCTGTTAGTTATTGTTACGCAGCGGCTGGGTTCTTTAATAGAAAATCCATGAAATTGATGTTGCGTGTTGCTTTCTTCAATGCTTCACATGCTATCTCATGGTTTAACTCCTCCACCTGTATTACTTCTGCATTAAATCGTGAGATAAAACTTCTCAAAGATTGGCCCTCTCCCTGACAGATCTTTTGCAAGTCGAAAGAGAGTTTTTTAGAAGGTATACAAGTAATAAAGTTGGATTTGAATAATATAGCAGATTGCATAAAATTTTGAATCAAACTTGGGCTCAGATGCTGGTATAATTTCTTAGCCAAACCTGTGAGTGTTGATGGAAGCATAGTATAAAGTCGTTGACATCCTAGAGCTGCATGGTCATCCTAAAGATCGTCAAGTGACTTCTGAGATCTACTGTCCCATCATATTTATCCAAGTTAGACAGCTTGAATTTGGTTGAAAAAGTTTCTGCTAGGATCTCTTTTGATAGGGTGAGGCATCGTCCAAGCCATAGTCCTCTTGCTGTATTTGGTATCTTTGGATAGCCCGCACCATCTTACAGTCGACGTCTTTTGGAGTATCGTCTGATGACTCTTCTTCTTCAAACTTGACCTTCTCTTTGGACTGCGCTTTGATCGCCTCTGTCTGATTCCTTAGAGTGTCAATAGAGGCTTCCTCCCTTCCTCTAGGAACCATAAATGATGTCTCCCTAGAGCATTGTACTACTTGAGAGTAGCTTGTAGCCTTTGCATGTATTGGAGCATTTGTTCATTGTTCATGTTATTGAGATATGCTTCATTGACCATAAAGGGTGTGTTTTATCCACTACCAAGAGTGGAATAGATGATAGCGCCTTCATTGGTAGCAACTTTAGCACCAGCTCATGAATTACCGGCCATTTCGAGAGACATAAAAGAAAGACTTCTTTTTAAGAGAAATGGGGTAAGAGACCGGTTTTAATCCAAAATTTTCGGCAACAGAACTAAATGATGTTGCTCAAAAGAAATCGATAACATGGCTGAAATAAAGCTGTGTTGTGGTGGGTCCAATGGAGTTGCGCTGTGATTGATCAATTCTGCAAGACAGAGAGGGTGAGGTGATTGGCGCCTACAGCATCCACTCCAATGCTAAGTCAGTAAGATGAAGAGAAGGACGGGAGTAATGTAATACTTAGAACACAAGAGTAGTTGTGTAAGAGAAAAACATATCTTTATCTCTATGAGCCTTAGTTTTTATACTATAAAAAGATAGGGTTGATTATAGTATTTTTTAGAAATTTGACAATGATGTGGCCGGCTCGTTTGATAAGGAATATTGTCAGCTAATCGTTCGGTGATCCCGCGATTATAGACATAATAGCGATCTACTGGATTGCAGCTGCTAACGGTAACTTTCTTATGGAGTCTTGTCCTGTAGTTGAGAGGGCAAGTATTGAGTCGACCTAAGACCGACTTGACGTGCCTGAGTCTTTTTTTTTTTAAATCGAGTATCATCTGATTAGACTCTTATCATATGATTTTTTTTCGAGTGTCAACGTATGACTTTTTTAAATAATTATTGTATAATATTAATACTGTAAAAATATATTAATTTAAATAGCTGAATTATTTGAGTTTTATACTATAAAAACATGCTAATTAGTTTATAGCTAATTATTTAGCTGAATTATTTGACTTTTATACTGTAAAAATATATTAATTAGTTTATAGTTAATTATTTAGTACCTCCTAGTAACTACAGGGTGAATTGTGACTTTATAATTATAGAGATTATAAAATTATAATTCAAAATTCTAAATAGTCATGTTAAAGTTTCGTGGAATGATATAGAAATATTATACTTATCATTTTGAAGATTACTAATAATTTAAACAAATATAATGACTGAATAATTAGAATGTATTTGATTTAACTATTGAGTTAAATTGCAGATAGCTAATGACGATAACTCATGATTATGGATAATTACTATTGAAATATTTTAAGAGTTTGGTATATTATATTTAATTGTTATATTAATATATAAATTGATGATATAAGAATATATATTATATTATTTATTTTTTATTAAAGTATAATATAACCAGTAATTTATATATATATGATTGGTAATAAAATAAAGTTTTCATGTATATAAATACGTTTATTATAAAAATAAATACTTATAAGTAATATAATCATTTATATAATTTTTTCATTTTAAAATTATAAATATTTTGATTCAAAAAAAAATTATAAATATTTATTGATATATTAAAATTAATTTGAATATAAAAATTTTATAATTAATAAATATTAAAAAATAATATAATTTAAATAAAAAATATGGTCTCATCAGCTAAGGAAAAGAAAAATACTCTAAAAGTAAAATTAATTGAAAATATAGCTGATGGGTAACTAATAGTTATTTTACTGAGTTTAGCAAATAGATAAATTGTAATACCCGGCGAGAGTCCGACGTCGGAATTCTGCTTTCCGGTGGAGTCCGAGATGTCGGACGTCTCTAGAAGAGTTAGATTTATGTTTTGCTATACTGTTTTGATATGTTCATTAAGTTTTATGCATAAGGAAATGAGTTTTTGAGTGAAATGAACCAAGGCAGAAAAGCCAGGTTCGGCCGTCGAAGTTGAGGTTCGGCCGCCGAACATGCATGGCTTTCGGTTTCACGTTTGGCCGCCTAAGGTGGTCTGGCCAGCCACCTATAAATGGCCCTCAGTCGGTTGAAGCGGTAAGATCATCGCTTCCTTTGTCTTCTGAGGTGAAACTTTGTCCTTTGTGAGTATTTCTTCATGTTTTCATTAAATCTTGCAAAGAGTTGATTAGTTTTCATGATTATTTGAAGGTTTTAAGTGAAAAACTCAAAGTTGTGAAGTTTGGAGAGTTTGAAGGCAAGTTGCGCCAAAACTCCACGTTAGGATCCTTCCTCTACTTGTTTGCAAGAGGTAAGTAAAGATCCTGAGCCTGTGGTAATGTTTTCTGAAGGTTTTATGGGGTTTATGGAGAGAGTTGCATGAATAGGGGTTTTTGTGAGGTTTTGATGATTTTGTGTATAAAGCATGTTTGTATGTTCTATGTTTTGTGTTGTTGGGGTTTTTAGGTAGTTTTGTACCCCTTTGAGCATATACATGAGTGTATGCAAGTGGAGGAAGTGTGGTGTGCAGTTGGAGAGGGTTTTGGTGCGTTTTGGCGAGAAGCAGGGCAAGTTTCTGCCCTGCTGATGAACTCAGGTTCGGCAGCCGAAGGTATATTCGGCCGCCGAACCCCTGAAGAGGTGTGAGGAGGTGGCTTCGGCTGCCCAAGCTAGCCCCCGAGCTTTTTGACTTTCGGCTCTGGAGGGAAGTTCGGCCGCCGAAGGTGCCGCCGAAGGTTAGAGACTTTCGTTTCTGGAGTGCCTTTTGGCCTCCGAAACTTGCCCCCGAAAGGGTTCGGCAGCCGAAAGTGGAAGTTCGGCCGCCGAAGGTGCTTGAGTTTCGTCTCTGGAGAGGACTTTCGGCCGCCGAACCCGCCGCCGAAAGTGTTCTGTCCAGCTTTCTTTTGCATGCTTTGCATGGATGTTAGAGTGAGTGTAAGGGGATTCTTGGGGAGTTTCATAGAGTTGGTCATAAGCTAGTTTGGTCCCTCATTTCAGTCTATCTAGATAGGTACAGACCAGAGGAACCAGAGAGAGCAGCAGTGAGTCCTGCTCCAGAGTTTTCAGAGCCTGCAGAGTCAGTCCAGTTAGCCAGAGGTGAGTGGAACTAAACTTAACTCTTTTACTTGCACACAATGGGATGTTTTAGCATATCTCATGCATCATGATTATGCCTTAGGTTGAGTGCATTAGTAACCACGAATATGGTGCATTGCATAGTTCTTTGTTGATGTGGGTAAATGCTGAATGATCCAATAGTCTCAGACAGGAAGTCCAGGAGCCTTTGACTACGCCCTGGCAGGTATAGCAAAGTCTAGGAGCCTTTGACTACGCCCTGGCAATGGTAAGTACAGAGGTGTTATATACACATATACATATATGACAGGAAGACCAGGTGCTCGATTCTACGCCCTGGCACAGAGTTACTGGGACTATGTGGTGACAGGTTTACTCTTGATGTGGTTTGTCTGTGATGTGATGCATTCCATGAGATCATATTGTACTGAGATGTTTTACTGTTCTACTCACTGGGCTATAGAGCTCATCCCACTCCCTTAACCCTAGTTTTGCAGGTTCAGTGTACAGTGTACAGGGACAGTCCAGCAGGGTACAGGAAGAATCAAGAGATTTGTAATAGTTTAGAGTGGACATGTAATATTAAAGAAATGTACGAGTTATGTATACAGTTAGACATGTGCTTGACCTAGTGATGTATGTTTTATACATGATCTGTGTATGTATATGTTTTCCTGTATGTGAAAACCAGGCTTAACAGGTATGAGATCACCCATCTAGAGGAAGCTCTAGTCAGGGGTACAGAGTACAGAGTACAGAGTACATGAGTACAGAGTACAGAGATAGTGCTTGGACAGGTTAAGCCTTGGTACAGAGAAAAGAGTTTTTATTTTCACAGAAAATGTATGATCATGTATGAGATTTACAGGTACATAGAGAGTATAGCAGGCTTGCTACGGGTTCTGGCGGCCTTAAGCCGATTTGAATCCTAGCGCCGGTGACGGTCCATTTTGGGGTCGTTACAGATTGGTATCAGAGCCCTAGGTTGACATGATCGGACCTATAGAGACAGTGTTGGGCTCATACAGGTTAGAAGTGGTCAAGCACAATAGGAAATCATGTCCACTAGGATAGGGTATTGAGTCCTATCTGCTATGATATGCTAGGAGTTGTGCATGTGTATTATTGATATATGATGTTTATGTGCTAAAGTGTTATGTTATATGTTGTGGTTTCAGTAAAGATGAGAGGAACTCGTCGATCAGCTCGATTGACTGGAGTCCCACCAGAGAGTGAGAGACCAGCTGCTCGTCCTCCTGCATTGCCCAGAGCAAGGTCGCAGAGATCTAGCAGGGAAGGTACGTCCATAGACCCTAGAAGGTCTGTAGACGAGAGCAGAAGAGGTACAGCTAGGGGAGGAAGATCAGAGGAAAGGAGGGAGGCTATGGAGAGTGACCAGTCGAGAGATGATAGCATGGGTATAGGCAGATTTGAGGAAGGTATGGGAGAGTCGCAGGGAGGCGCTCAGGCCTCAGGTTTTGGTTATCCAGCCTTTCCGCAGGACCCAGAGTATCCGATGGGAGGTGTGTCGGAGTACTCTAGTTTTGTCCCATATCCCCCGTATATGCCATATATGCCTTATCCTCCTTACTATCCCCCATATCCTATGTATCCATCTTCCCCTACCCATCTAAGTGCAGCACACCCAGAACCAAATGACCCAGTACCACCACCAGAACCAGTAGCTCCTGTTGTTGACAGACATCAACCTAACTCATCTGGAGGTAAAGTACAAATGACAGAGTACTTGAAATTGGATGCTCCTAAATACAACACGGGAGATGATCCATTTGATTACCTCAGAGCAGTTAGAATGATAACCAGTGAATTGGGAGCAGATGATAGGAGAGCCATTGAGATGGCGGAGTTTACACTTAAATGCAAGAAGGCCAGAGAATGGTTTAAGAACTATGTGGAACCCAGAATGGACAGCATGTCATAGGGAGAGTTCGCCAATGAGTTTGCAGGGTGGGCTTTTCCTGATAGCTCCAGGGAGATGAAAGTAATCGAGTTCGAACAGTTGAGACAAACAGATGAAATGAGTGTTGATGAATTCACAGATAAGTTCCTAGATTTGCTTCAGTACGTGGGTCAAGCCTATGATACTGATCAGAAGAAGGCAAGGAGATATACTATGAGACTGCATCCCAGGTATTCTTCCATGATTCTTCTAGCCGAAAAGGAGAGTTTCCATACGATAGTGGACGCAGCCAGGAAAATGGAAGCTAGTGCCAATATTCAAAAACAGTCAAAGGCACAGGCTTCGGGTTCTAAAGCCCCCACTCCAGGCAGTAAACGATGGGATAGAGCAAAAGGAACAAAGAGTAAGTTCTGGAGTAAAGTGAAGTCAGGTCTGGGAATAGGTAGTGGCTCAAGCTCTTGCACAGCTCCAGTCTGCAGAAGATGCGGAAAACCACATGGCGGAGTTTGTCGGTTGGGATCTACAGCTTGTTTTCGATGTGGACAGGAAGGGCATATTGCTCGGGATTGTCCACAGATGACTTTTGCACCATCCCAGCAGATGAGTTCAGGCAGTGTGGTACAGCCAGTTGTTCGGCCAGCAGCTTCAGTCATGCCTCAGAGTAGTGGTAGAGGTAGAGGGAGAGGGGCAGCCTCTACTTCAGCAGCAGGTTCCCGAGGTGGAAATCCAGTAGCCCCAGCACGGATTTTCACTGTGACACAGGAGGAGGCTAACACGTCGAACACAGTGGTGTCAGGTAATCTCATCATTGGGTGTTCAGATGTGTATGCTTTGGATGACCCCGGTGCTTCTCATTCCTTTATTGCTTCGAGAGCCATAGAGAGATTGGGTTTGATCAGTTCTGAGCTAGAGTATCCTCTCTGGGTCAGTGGACCTAGATGTGACCCATCAGTGGCAGTGTCAGTCTGTCGTTTCAGTCCAGTGTTCATAGAGGGTAGATGCCTTCCAGCTGACCTTGTGGTTCTAGACTTGACAGATTTTGATGTCATTCTAGGGATGGATTGGCTATCTGCATATAGTGCTACTTTGGACTGTAGAGAGAAGATAGTTAGTCTCAGAGACCAGGATGGGTCAGAGTGTGTCTTTAGAGGAGACAGGAGAGGTACACCCAGAGGTATGATTTCAGCCCTTCAGGCTCGTCGTTTGCTTAGGAGGGGTTGTCAGGGGTTTCTAGCTCATGTGAGAGAGCTAGACAGTCAGGTGAGGGAACCAGCCGCAGTACTAGTAGTCCGAGAGTTTCTCGATGTGTTCCCATACGATTTACCAGGACTACCACCTGATAGGGAGATAGGGTTTGAAATTGAATTGCTGCCAGGTACCAGACCTATCTCTATTCCTCCCTACAGGATGGCGCCAGCAGAGTTAAAGGAGTTGAAAGAGCAGTTGCAGGACTTGGTAGTTAAGGGTTTCATCCGCCCTAGTACCTCACCTTGGGGTGCTCCAGTGCTCTTTGTCAGAAAGAAGGATGGCTCCTTCAGACTTTGTATCGACTACAGACAGTTGAACAAGGTCACTACCAAGAATAGGTATCCTTTACCTCGGATTGATGATCTATTTGACCAGCTAGCTGGAGCAGGTTGTTTTTCTAAAATAGATCTGAGATCTGGGTATCACCAGTTGAGAGTTCGAGAGGCAGATGTGCCTAAGACAGCTTTCAGGACCAGATATGGGCATTATGAGTTCTTAGTGATGCCGTTCGGGTTGACTAACGCCCCTGCAGCATTTATGGATCTCATGAACAGGGTATTCAGTGAGTTTCTGGATCACTTTGTCATTGTTTTCATCGATGATATCTTAGTGTATTCCAGAGATGCAGAGGAGCATGCCCAGCATCTGAGGATCGTTCTGCAGACACTGAGAGAGCATGGGTTATATGCCAAGTTCTCGAAGTGTGAGTTTTGGTTGAGGAGCATTGCCTTCTTGGGACATGTGGTATCAGCAGAGGGTATTGAGGTAGATCCCAAGAAGATAGAGGCTGTAGCTAACTGGCCCAGACCCACGGCAGTGACTGAGATTAAAAGCTTTCTGGGACTGGCAGGTTACTACAGGAGGTTCGTTCAGAACTTCTCAAAGATAGCGGCTCCTATGACTAAACTGACTCAGAAGAACCAGAAGTTTGTCTGGTCAGACCAGTGTGAAGAGAGCTTTGAGGAGCTCAAGAGGAGATTAACCACAGCACCAGTGTTAGCTCTGCCTGTGAGTAATGAGGATTTCACAGTGTTCTGTGATGCGTCTCGCGTGGGATTGGGTTGTGTTTTGATGCAGAGTGATAGGGTGATAGCTTATGCTTCTAGACAGTTGAAGAAGCATGAGTTGAATTACCCCACCCATGACCTAGAGATGGCAGCAGTTATCTTTGCACTTAAGATGTGGCGGCATTACCTCTATGGGGTTAAATGCTAGATCTTCACCGATCACAAGAGTTTACAGTACATCTTAAGTCAGAGAGAGCTGAATTTGCGGCAGAGAAGATGGGTCGAATTGCTCAGTGATTATGATTGTAAGATCCAGTATCATCCGGGTAAGGCGAATGTTGTGGGAAGAAATAGGAGAGAGGGCTCTTGCAGGACCAGAGTTAGTAGAAATTACTAGTAGAGTAGTGCCCATGATCAGAGAGAGAATCAGAACAGCTCAGAGTAGACAGAAAAGTTATGCAGACGTTCGCAGAAAGCAGTTAGAGTTCTAGGAGGGTAATTGGGTATTGCTGAAAGTGTCTCCAATGAAAGGAGTGGTTCGTTTCGGGAAGAAGGGTAAATTAGCTCCACGGTACATTGGACCCTTTGAGGTGTTGCAGAGGATAGGAAATGTGTCATATAAGCTGGATTTACTTGCTTCTATGGAGAGGATTCACCCGGTATTTCATGTTTCTATGCTACGACAGTTTGTGTCAGATCCGAATCAGGTTCTAAGTGAGCCTGAGGTGGAGATTCATACAGATCTCACCTATATAGAGCAGCCAGTGCGAATTCTGGACACACAGATCAGACAGCTAAGGAACAAGGAGATTCCGATGGTGAAAGTCCTGTGGAACCACCATAATCTAGAAAAGTGCACCTGGGAGACGCGGGAGTCTATGCTCCAGCAAAATCCATATTTGTTTTGAGGTTAGTTTCCTCCTTTTTACGTGTGTCATTGTTTGTTTTAGGATCATTCGAGGACGAATGGTCTTAAGGGGGGGAGAATGTAATACCCGGCGAGAGTCCGGCGTCGGAATTCTGCTTTCCGGTGGAGTCCGGGATGTCGGACGTCTCTAGAAGAGTTAGATTTATGTTTTGCTATACTGTTTTGATATGTTCATTAAGTTTTATGCATAAGGAAATGTGTTTTTGAGTGAAATGAACCAAGGCAGAAAAGCCAGGTTCGGCCGCCGAAGTTGAGGTTCGGCCGCCGAACATGCATGGCTTTCGGTTTCACGTTTGGCCGCCGAAGGTGGTCTGGCCAGCCACCTATAAATGGCCCTCAGTCGGTTGAAGCGGTAAGATCATCGCTTCCTTTGTCTTCTGAGGTGAAACTCTGTCCTTTGTGAGTATTTCTTCATGTTTTCATTAAATCTTGCAAACAGTTGATTAGTTTTCATGATTATTTGAAGGTTTTAAGTGAAAAACTCAAAGTTGTGAAGTTTGGAGAGTTTGAAGGCAAGTTGCGCCAAAACTCCACATTAGGATCCTTCCTCTACTTGTTTGCAAGAGGTAAGTAAAGATTCTGAGCCTGTGGTAATGTTTTCTGAAGGTTTTATGGGGTTTATGGAGAGAGTTGTATGAATAGGGGTTTTTGTGAGGTTTTGATGATTTTGTGTATAAAGCATGTTTGTATGTTCTATGTTTTGTGTTGTTGGGGTTTTTAGGTAGTTTTGTACCCCTTTGAGCATATACATGAGTGTATGCAAGTGGAGGAAGTGTGGTGTGCAGTTGGAGAGGGTTTTGGTGCGTTTTGGCGAGAAGCAGGGCAAGTTTCTACCCTGCTGATGAACTCAGGTTCGGCAGCCGAAGGTACATTCGGCCGCCGAACCCCTGAAGAGGTGTGAGGAGGTGGCTTCGGCTGCCCAAGCTAGCCCCCGAGCTTTTCGACTTTCGGCTCTAGAGGGAAGTTCGGCCGCCGAAGGTGCCGCCGAAGGTTAGAGACTTTCGTCTTTGGAGTGCCTTTTGGCCTCCGAAACTTGCCCCCGAAAGGGTTCGGTAGCCGAAAGTGGAAGTTCGGCCGCCGAAGGTGCTTGAGTTTCGTCTCTGGAGAGGACTTTCGGCCGCCGAACCCGCCGCCGAAAGTGTTCTGTCCAGCTTTCTTTTGCATGCTTTGCATGGATGTTAGAGTGAGTGTAAGGGGATTCTTGGGGAGTTTCATAGAGTTGGTCATAAGCTAGTTTGGTCCCTCATTTCAGTCTATCTGGATAGGTACAGACCAGAGGAACCAGAGAGAGCAGCAGTGAGTCCTGCTCCAGAGTTTTCAGAGCCTGCAGAGTCAGTCCAGTTAGCCAGAGGTGAGTGGAACTAAACTTAACTCTTTTACTTGCTCACAATGGGATGTTTTAGCATATCTCATGCATCATGATTATGCCTTAGGTTGAGTGCATTAGTAACCACGAATATGGTGCATTGCATAGTTCTTTGTTGATGTGGGTAAATGCTGAATGATCCAATAGTCTCAGACAGGAAGTCCAGGAGCCTTTGACTACGCCCTGGCAAGTATAGCAAAGTCCAGGAGACTTTGACTACGCCCTGGCAATGGTAAGTACAGAGGTGTTATATACACATATACATATATGACAGGAAGACCAGGTGCTCGATTCTACGCCCTGGCACAGAGTTACTGGGACTATGTGGTGATAGGTTTACTCTTGATGTGGTTTGTCTGTGATGTGATGCATTCCATGAGATCATATTGTACTGAGATGTTTTACTGTTCTACTCACTGGGCTATAGAGCTCATCCCACTCCCTTAACCCTAGTTTTGCAGGTTCAGTGTACAGTGTACAGGGACAGTCCAGCAGGGTACAGGAAGAATCAAGAGATTTGTAATAGCTTAGAGTGGACATGTAATATTAAAGAAATGTACGAGTTATGTATACAGTTAGACATGTGCTTGACCTAGTGATGTATGTTTTATACATGATCTGTGTATGTATATGTTTTCCTGTATGTGAAAACCAGGCTTAACAGGTATGAGATCACCCATCTAGAGGAAGCTCTAGTCAGGGGTACAGAGTACAGAGTACAGAGTACATGAGTACTACAGAGTACAGAGATAGTGCATGCACAGGTTAAGCCTTGGTACAGAGAAAAGAGTTTTTATTTTCACAGAAAATGTATGATCATGTATGAGATTTACAGGTACACAGAGAGTATAGCAGGCTTGCTACGGGTTCTGGCGGCCTTAAGCCGATCTGAATCCTAGCGCCGGTGACGGTCCATTTTGGGGTCGTTACATAAATGAATTTTGTGAGCTCATAATTGGTTAGTTAAATTACAAGGGTAAAACTTTTTCTAACTCTTGAAACTTATCTGATGTTCTGAGATCCAGATAATAGGGTTTTTAGTGTGTGTAAAACTTAAATTTGGGGAAGGTGCCCTTCTCCCTTTATCCTTTTCCCTTTATCTATCTCACAGCTACAGTACCGCCTATCTCTGTCATACAGACCTGTATGTACGAAAGCGTTAGACATCTGCCTCACGTCAGGCGGCCATTTAATTCCCTCCGGCGCGCGTGTGGACAGGGCTGCGAAGGGACAGGGCCTGCTCGTTTCTCCCCATGTCCTATCATCGGACCGGCTTCCTTATTACCGGTCTCGGACTTGCAAACGACCCAGTCTATCATTCAGGCTAGAGTCCGGGCCGAAGCTGCCAGGTAAGCCCACCTAGGAGTGTTCCGATCTCGAGGCCTGATCTGCTTTTGTGGGCCTCGTCTCAGCCCAAGCGGGTGTGAGGCCTAGTGGTTATCAATTGCCCCTTTACCTCCTCAATAGTTATTGCATGAGTGATGAGGGGGTAAATATCGAGAACCCATTATGACCGTGCGGCCCGAGGGCAGTTCCCATCAAAACATCTCTTCTTCACTTTACTGTTTTCAGAATTCAAACACTCCCAATCTTCACAGAACCCTTACCTTCCTTCTTCCTTCTGCGTGCTCCGTCCGTCCTGTTCTTCTGCCCCAATCGTCTTTAAAGTACATTTTTCATATTGCCATGGATAGCTCAAAGCTTCCCGATGTCATGAATTTAGAGTCTAATGTTACCTCTTCTATCCTGAGAAATTTCTTTTCCCGTGAGTATCTGGATACACCTCTCTTTCGTATCCGGGCTCCCCTTCGTAATGAGAGGATCCTCCTCCTCCTAGGCTAATCGACCCTCAAAAAGGCCACAGTATAGTTTTCTTTGTCAAATAGCGCGAGTATGGCTTAACTTTCCCCTTTTCCCCTGATAGAGCATAATTTAGACCATTTTATCATGATGATATTAATGTTAATTTACACTTTTTCTGCCTAATTTTGTGATTTTAATCTTATTCTGCAGAAAATGGTGTAAAGAGACAATTTGGTGAAAATGCCCCTAAAACTGCCTAAAATGGAGCAAAGGAGAGCAAGCATGCCAAGTGCACCTTGAAAGGAGCCAAATAAGGAAAGCAATTTGAAATTCAAATTTCAAATCCTTAAGAGAATTCAAAATCCAAAATCAAGATTCAGCTCATTAAGGAAAGTGCTAAATAAGAAAAGTTGCAAACAAGGAAAGTGTAGAGCAGTTTGAAATTCAAATCTTCAAGTGTAACGCCCCGGAAATCCGGTCCGCTACCGGCGCTAGGATCCGGGTCGACTTAAGGCCGCCGGGACCCGTAGCAAGCCTGACATATAACCTGTAAACCTGTATAATCCCATACATGATCAACAACATGCATAAAAATTAAAACTTTTCCTCGTACATACTGTCATCAGCTAACTCAACCTGTGCATACTCTGATCATATACATAACATAGTCCCTCTGTGGGATCTCATCAAGCCTTAAAGGCAAAACAACCTGTGTTGAGTTAGTTTACATAAACATCATAACATAAGATCATGTATATACAAAAGGGATTAACAATATATTATGGTCAAGCACAACTCTATCCTCAATAACCTCACTACATAACATCCTGAATATTTTACATTTCATCATAATACAATTGTCATGTCCACAAACTAACTATTACATACATATGACTTTTTCTCTTCTTGCCTTCTCTATCTATCCCGTACCTGCAAACCTGGGGGTTAAGGGAGAGGGGTGAGCTAGATGCCCAGTGAGTAGAACTATAAAAAGAATATTTAAAACATGCTATCATGAAATGCGTCACTGCACAAACAAATCACACCACGAATGGACTGATTCAAAAATCCCTCAACTCCATGCCCGGCCCTATTATGGGCACCACAGGACTTCGTATTGCCCGGCCCTATTATGGGCACCACAGGACTTCGTACTCGGAAGGCTAATCATACTCGGAAGGCTAATGAATCATCCTAATGTCCATTCACTGTCATCTATCACAACAATACAATGCGGCATAGTCGTGAATTCTAATGCAAACAACCTATAATATGATCATGATGCATGAAGCATGATAAAAGCATTTCATTTCTTAATTTAAAAGGTTAAGTTTAGTTCCACTCACCTCTGGCTGACTCTGACAAACTCGGTAGCAGCTGGCTCACTGCTGGGGTCCTTGGTTCCTCGGGTCCGAACCTACACAGGTGGACTCCAATGAGGGACCAAACATACATAAACATAACTCTAATATATTCCCCAAAAACCCCCTAAAACATCCTGAAAATATCACATAGGGATATGCATGGGGTGGCTGAACAGGGCACTTTCGGCGGCACCTTCGGCGGCCGAAAGTCCTGGACAGATCCGAAAGTCAGGCACTTTCGGCGGCACCTTCGGCGGCCGAAAGTCCCAGACAGAGACGAAACTCAGGTAGGTTCGGCGGCACCTTCGGCGGCCGAAAGTGCCAGACAGAGACGAAAGTCTCTTTTCGGGGGCAACTTCGGCAGCCGAAAGGCCTGCCTCCCCAGCCATGTTCGGCGGCCGAAAGTGCCTTCGGCTGCCGAACCTGGTTTCTGCCAAAGGGCAGAAACTTGGCTCCTTTGTGCATTTTCACCTCCAAACTCACCAATCATGCATATATCTCAACCAAATCATGCATACAAGTTCCTAGGGGCCTCAAAACATCAAATACCCCAACTACAACACTTCAAACACCCACAATCAACACACATTGACCAAAACATCAATATTAACCCATAACTCAACATATAACCTAACATGCATTTCTACCCATAGATCTAGCATAAAACTTACTTAAAACATATAAGGAGCTTAAGATCGGCCCTTACCTCTTGAAGATCGAGAGGGAGACGACCTAAACTTGGAGATTCACGAAAATGAGCTCCTGAGTTCCCAAAGCTCCAAAACTTGGTTTAAATGTTCAAAACTTGCAATGTGAGTTTAAAACTCAAGAAAAATGGAAGAGATTTGGAGGAAGAGCACAAGAGTTGCAAAGGGAAGGTCAGAAGCTTGCTGTGGCCGAAAATGGGAGAAAGCTCGCCCATTTCGGCTAAGTGCCCCATTTATAGGTGGCTGGCCAGGCCACGTTCGGGGGCCGAATGTGCCTCCGCATCCATGCAATGTTCGGCGGCCGAACTTGACTTTCGGCGGCCGAACCTGGACTGCCCTCACTCATGCTTTCGGGGGCCTAACGTGCCTCCAAAACGCATGTACGTTCGGCGGCCGAACTTGACTTTCGGCGGCCGAACCTGGGTTTTCCTCCAAAGAATTTTCATGTAAAACTCATTAAATTTTCATATTTAAATCCATGAAATACTTCAAAACATTTTATGAAAACATGTTTCTACCCTACTAGAGGCTTCCGACATCCGAGATTCCACCGGACGGTAGGAATTCCGATACCGGAGTCTAGCCGGGTATTACATTCTCCCCCCCTTAAGAACATTCGTCCCCGAATGTTCCTCAACTAGTACACATAGCATGGCATAAAACATAACATACATACAAGGCACATAAACACATAGGGATCTAACCTTAAAAGAGATGAGGGTACTGCTGGAGCATAGACTCCCGTGTCTCCCAAGTGCATTCCTCTAAATTGTGGTGGTTCCACAGGACCTTCACCATCGGGATTTCCTTGTTTCTTAACTTTCTGATCTGGGTGTCTATGATCCGTACTGGCTATTCAACATAGGTGAGATCCTCTTGGACCTCCACATCAGGCTCACTAAGAACCTTGCTCGGATCTGACGCAAACTTCCTCAACATTGAAACATGGAAAACCGGATGAATTCGGTCCATTGAAGCAGGTAAATCCAGCTTGTACGACACATTCCCAATCTTTTGCAAGATTTCAAAGGGTCCGATGTATCGTGGGGCTAGCTTACCTTTCTTCCCAAAGCGAACCACTCCCTTCATTGGAGACACCTTGAGCAATACCAGATCCCCCTCCTGAAACTCTAACTGTCTCCTGCGGACGTCTGCATAGTTCTTCTGTCTGCTGGCAGCAGTCTTGATTCTCTCTCTGATTATGGGTACCACCCTGCTGGTAATCTCTACTAGCTCAGGTCCTGCCAAGGCCTTTTCTCCAGCTTCCTCCCAGCAAACAGGTGACCTGCACTTCCTCCCATATAAAGCTTCATATGGAGCCATCCCGATGCTAGCATGATGGCTGTTGTTGTAGGCAAACTCCACCAAAGGTAGATGCTGCCTCCAAGAACCGCCAAAGTCCAGCACACACATTCTGAGCATATCCTCGATAGTCTGGATGGTCCTTTCTGACTGTCCGTCGGTCTGGGGGTGGAAGGCAGTACTGAAATCCAACCTAGTACCCATGGCATTCTGCAGACTCCGCCAAAACCTGGAGGTGAACTGGGGCCCTCTATCTGATACTATTGAAACGGGAACCCCATGCAGTCTGACTATCTCATCAACGTATACCTGCGCCAACTTGTCCACAGAATAGCCACTCCTGACAGGGATGAAGTGAGCAGATTTGGTGAGTCTGTCCACAATCACCCATATGGAGTCCAATCTGTTGGACGCTGCCGGTAACCCCACTACGAAGTCCATAGCTATATTCTCCCATTTCCACTCTGGAATAGGTAGCGGGTTAAGCATTCCAGCCGGCTTCTGATGTTCCAGCTTCACCCTCTGACATACTTCGCAGGCTGACACAAACTGTGCCACTTCTCTCTTCATAGCTAGCCACCAATAAACCTTTTTCAGATCCTGATACATCTTGGTGGCTCCGGGGTGAATGCTGTATTTTGCATTATGAGCCTCTCTCATAATGTCTCCTTTTAGCCCTATGTCATCTGGTACACACAATCGACTCCCATAGCGGAGGATCCCCTTATTGTCGAATCTGAACTCACTGTCCTTGCCTGACTGAACCGTCCTGGCAATCTTCACCAACTCTGGGTCCTCATGCTGTTTCTGAGCCACCTGTTCCAGAAACACGGGTGTCACTTTCATCTGAGCAACCAAGGCACCTGTACCAGACAACTCCAACTGTAGACCTTCCTCAATGAGCTTGTAAAACTCCTTCACCACTGGTCTCCTCTCTGCCGTGATGTGGGATAGACTGTCTAGTGACTTCCGGCTTAGGGCGTCTGCCACAACATTCGCCTTACCCGGATGATACTGAATCTTGCAATCATAGTCACTCAGCAACTCTACCCATCTCCTCTGTCTCAAATTCAAATCTCTTTGACTCAGGATGTACTGTAGGCTTTTATGATCTGTGAAGATCTCACATTTTACCCCATAGAGGTAATGCCTCCACATCTTGAGTGCAAAGATTACTGCTGCCATCTCAAGGTCATGTGTGGGGTAATTCAACTCATGCTTCTTTAGCTGCCTAGAAGCATAAGCAATCACCCTCTCATTCTGCATAAGCACACAACCCAGTCCCACACGGGATGCATCACAAAAGACTGTAAAGTCCTCTCCACTAGATGGCAGGGCTAAAACTGGTGCTGAAGTCAACCTCTTCTTAAGCTCTTCAAAACTCTCTTCGCACTGGTCGGTCCACAGAAATTTCTGATTCTTCCTGGTTAACCTGGTCAGAGGAGCTGCTATCTTTGAGAAGTCCTGAACGAACCTCCTGTAGTAACCTGCCAAACCCAAGAAACTCCTGATCTCCGTCACTGAAGTGGGTCTAGGCCAGTTAATCACAGTCTCTGTCTTCTTGGGGTCTACCTCTATCCCATTCTCTGACACTACATGCCCCAAGAACGAAATGCTCCTCAGCCAGAACTCACATTTAGAGAACTTGGCATACAAGCCATGTTCCCTCAAAGTCTGCAAGACCAACCGCAGATGATGGGCATACTCCTCTGCATTCCTGGAATACACTAAGATATCATCTATGAAGACAATAACAAAGTGATCCAGGTATTGGCTAAATACTCTGTTCATGAGATCCATGAATGCTGCAGGGGCGTTGGTTAACCCGAACGGCATTACAAGGAACTCAAAATGCCCATATCTGGTCCTGAAAGCTGTCTTTGGCACATCCTCATCCCTTATCCTTAGCTGATGGTACCCCGATCTTAGATCTATTTTGGAGAAACAACCCGCTCCTGCTAGTTGGTCGAATAGATCATCGATCCTTGGCAGAGGGTACCTATTCTTGGTAGTGACTTTGTTCAACTGCCTGTAGTCGATACAAAGTCTAAGGGATCCATCCTTCTTTCTCACGAACAAGACCGGAGCACCCCAAGGTGAGGTACTCTGCCGGATGAAACCCTTTTCTACCAGATCTTGCAACTGTTCTCTCAACTCCTTCAACTCGGCTGGGGCCATCCTGTAGGGAGGGATAGAGATCGGTCTAGTTCCAGGCATCAACTCTATCTCGAACTCTATCTCCCTAGCAGGTGGTAAACCTGGAAGCTCATCAGGAAAGACATCCTGAAACTCTTTGACAACTGGCACCGAGGCCGGCTCCTTGACCTGACTGTCTAGCTCTCTCACATGAGCTAAGTACCCCTGACATCCCTTCCTAAGCAACCTACGAGCCTGAAGAGCTGATATCAGACCTCTAGGTGTGCCCCTCTTGTCTCCTCTGAAGACGACCTCTGACCCGTCCTGATCTCTGAACCTGACTACCTTGTCCCTGCAGTCCAAGGTAGCACCATGGGTAGATAGCCAATCCATCCCTAGAATGACGTCAAAGTCTGTCAAATCTAGAACCACAAGGTCGGCGGAGAGGCATCTTCCCTCAACAAAAACTGGACTGTACTGGCAGACTGACACTGCCACTGACGGGTCACACTTGGGTCCACTGACCCATAGGGGACACTCTAACCCAGAGACTATCAGACCTAACCTCTCAACGGCTCTCGGAGCAATAAATGAATGAGATGCACCCGGGTCCATTAATGCATACACATCAGAACACCCAATGACGAGATTACCTGACACCACGGTGTTGGATGTGTTAGCCTCCTGCTGTGTCATGGTGAAGATCCTGGCTGGAGCTGATGGACCTTCACCTCGGGAACCAGAAGAAGAGGCTGCCCCTCTCCCTCTACCTCTGCCACTACCCTAAGTTGTGGCTGGAACTGCTGGCTGTGCCACACTACCAGAAGCTGTCTGCTGGGGCTGGCCCATAAAAGGCGCTCTAGGACAATCCCGAGCTATGTGTCCCTCCTGTCCACATCTGAAACATGCATTAGTCCCAGCTCGAAACACTCCCCTGTGCGGTCTTCCACATCTCTGGCATTCTGTACCATCTGAGCCTGAGCTCGAGCCACCGCCAAATCCCATACCGGATTTCAACTTGTTCCAAAACTTATTCTTCTTCGGCTTCTTGGTGGTGTTATCCCACCTCTTCTTACCTGAGCTCTGAGAAGAGAAACCTGGTCCTCCTCTGCTTGGGGTCTTAACCCCTGAAGACTGGGTCACTGACTGCTTCACTGACCCCTCAACTATAGCACTTGCCTCCATTCTTCGAGCCATATCCACCACAGTGTGGAAACTTTCTCTCTCAGCTGACTGAACCAACGAGGAGTACCTGGAATGCAGCTTCATAACATATTTCTTGGCTTTCTTCGTATCTGAATCTAGAGCTTGCCCTGAAAAAGGCAATAGCTCCAAGAATTTATCCGTGAACTCCTCTACACTCATGTGCTCTGACTGCCTCAGTTGCTCAAACTCAATCATTTTCAATTCTCTAGAACTGTCTGGAAAAGCCCATCCAGCGAACTCATTCGCAAATTCTTCCCATGTCATACCGTCTAGTCTCGGGTCCACATAACACTTGAACCATTCCCGTGCCTTCTTGCACTTTAAAGTGAACCCTGCCATCTGAATGGCCCTGCTGTCACTTGCCCCTAGCTCATCAGTGATTGTCTTCACTACTCTCAGATACTCAAAGGGGTCATCCCCTGACTTGTATTTGGGAGCATCTAGCTTGAGGTAATCTGTCATCTTTACCTTGCTCCCATCGACTGAGTTAGGTCTAGGAGGTTGAGTAACTGGGGCTGCTGGTTCTGTAGGTGGTGGAGGTGGAGGTGCAGCATTCCCCGAGGCGGGGTTTGCCGGGTTTGGATAGAAAGGTGAGGGTGGATAAGCTGGGTACTGTGTATAGGGTGGATAGAAAGGTGGATAAGGCATGTAGGTAGGGTAGGGGTTAAAGCTGGAGTAATCCGATGTACCTCCCCTCGGATACCCTGAACCCTGTGGGAAGGGTGGATAATGGGGTGGAAAACCATACCCCGAGGCCTGAATGCCTCCCTGTGACTCCCCTGTCCCTTCTTCCTGCATGCTCACATCCAGGTTCCCATCCCTCCTCTGATCCTCTTCCATAACCTCCCTCACATCTGAAGAACTTCCTCCTCTATCTGTCCCCCTTCTGCTAGCATCAAAAGACCTTCTAGGGTCCCTTGACACTCTTTCTCTGTTGGCTCTACAAGACATTGCCCTAGGCAATGTAGGAGGACGGGCGCTCGTGCCCTCATCCTTAGGTGGCACTCCAGTCAATCGCGCAGATCGACGAGTTCCTCTCATCCTATTCTCTGAAAAACAGCTCATAACAAGCAAACATTAGCATCATATGGTTCATGTGGGCACACATGAACCCTCATCACATACATCACATAGCATAGCATATCATCAATGCACATGTACAAAATCATGGTATTTCACATCATCATACAAGACAGGACTCAACATCCTATCCTAGTGGACATGACCTTCCTATTGTGCTTGACCTTCTAGAACATCTATGAGCCCGACACTCTAGGTCCGACCATATAAACCTAGGGCTCTGATACCACTCTGTAACGCCCCGGAAATCCGGTCCGCTACCGGCGCTAGGATCCGGGTCGACTTAAGGCCGCCGGGACCCGTAGCAAGCCTGACATATAACCTGTAAACCTGTATAATCCCATACATGATCAACAACATGCATAAAAATTAAAACTTTTCCTCGTACATACTGTCATCAGCTAACTCAACCTGTGCATACTCTGATCATATACATAACATAGTCCCTCTGTGGGATCTCATCAAGCCTTAAAGGCAAAACAACCTGTGTTGAGTTAGTTTACATAAACATCATAACATAAGATCATGTATATACAAAAGGGATTAACAATATATTATGGTCAAGCACAACTCTATCCTCAATAACCTCACTACATAACATCCTGAATATTTTACATTTCATCATAATACAATTGTCATGTCCACAAACTAACTATTACATACATATGACTTTTTCTCTTCTTGCCTTCTCTATCTATCCCGTACCTGCAAACCTGGGGGTTAGGGGAGAGGGGTGAGCTAGATGCCCAGTGAGTAGAACTATAAAAAGAATATTTAAAACATGCTATCATGAAATGCGTCACTGCACAAACAAATCACACCACGAATGGACTGATTCAAAAATCCCTCAACTCCATGCCCGGCCCTATTATGGGCACCACAGGACTTCGTATTGCCCGGCCCTATTATGGGCACCACAGGACTTCGTACTCGGAGTTATTGCCCGGCCCTATTATGGGCACCACAGGACTTCGTATTGCCCGGCCCTATTATGGGCACCACAGGACTTCGTACTCGGAAGGCTAATGAATCATCCTAATGTCCATTCACTGTCATCTATCACAACAATACAATGCGGCATAGTCGTGAATTCTAATGCAAACAACCTATAATATGATCATGATGCATGAAGCATGATAAAAGCATTTCATTTCTTAATTTAAAAGGTTAAGTTTAGTTCCACTCACCTCTGGCTGACTCTGACAAACTCGGTAGCAGCTGGCTCACTGCTGGGGTCCTTGGTTCCTCGGGTCCGAACCTACACAGGTGGACTCCAATGAGGGACCAAACATACATAAACATAACTCTAATATATTCCCCAAAAACCCCCTAAAACATCCTGAAAATATCACATAGGGATATGCATGGGGTGGCTGAACAGGGCACTTTCGGCGGCACCTTCGGCGGCCGAAAGTCCTGGACAGATCCGAAAGTCAGGCACTTTCGGCGGCACCTTCGGCGGCCGAAAGTCCCAGACAGAGACGAAACTCAGGTAGGTTCGGCGGCACCTTCGGCGGCCGAAAGTGCCAGACAGAGACGAAAGTCTCTTTTCGGGGGCAACTTCGGCAGCCGAAAGGCCTGCCTCCCCAGCCATGTTCGGCGGCCGAAAGTGCCTTCGGCTGCCGAACCTGGTTTCTGCCAAAGGGCAGAAACTTGGCTCCTTTGTGCATTTTCGCCTCCAAACTCACCAATCATGCATATATCTCAACCAAATCATGCATACAAGTTCCTAGGGGCCTCAAAACATCAAATACCCCAACTACAACACTTCAAACACCCACAATCAACACACATTGACCAAAACATCAATATTAACCCATAACTCAACATATAACCTAACATGCATTTCTACCCATAGATCTAGCATAAAACTTACTTAAAACATATAAGGAGCTTAAGATCGGCCCTTACCTCTTGAAGATCGAGAGGGAGACGACCTAAACTTGGAGATTCACGAAAATGAGCTCCTGAGTTCCCAAAGCTCCAAAACTTGGTTTAAATGTTCAAAACTTGCAATGTGAGTTTAAAACTCAAGAAAAATGGAAGAGATTTGGAGGAAGAGCACAAGAGTTGCAAAGGGAAGGTCGGAAGCTTGCTGTGGCCGAAAATGGGAGAAAGCTCGCCCATTTCGGCTAAGTGCCCCATTTATAGGTGGCTGGCCAGGCCACGTTCAGGGGCCGAATGTGCCTCCGCATCCATGCAATGTTCGGCGGCCGAACTTGACTTTCGGCGGCCGAACCTGGACTGCCCTCACTCATGCTTTCGGGGGCCTAACGTGCCTCCAAAACGCATGTACGTTCGGCTGCCGAACTTGACTTTCGGCGGCCGAACCTGGGTTTTCCTCCAAAGACTTTTCATGTAAAACTCATTAAATTTTCATATTTAAATCCATGAAATACTTCAAAACATTTTATGAAAACATGTTTCTACCCTACTAGAGGCTTCCGACATCCGAGATTCCACCGGACGGTAGGAATTCCGATACCGGAGTCTAGCCGGGTATTACATCAAGAATCATTTTTCCTTATTTAAGAAGTCAAATCTTTAGAAGATACACATTCAAATTTGAAATTCAAATTCAGCTTGTTAAAGAAGCCAAAGAAGACACACATGCCACCTCAAGTCTTGCACATTCAAAATTCAAAATTCAAAGATAGGCTCCACCTCATTAATGCAAGATATGGGTGGCATGGACAGCACTTGGGCAACAAGTAAGGGCCTATGGCAACACTTTCAACTATAAAAAGACACATAAGGAGCCTCTCCATGCTTTTTCTACTCTCCCTTGGACACATATACGGGCTTGCAAGTGGCACCATCTCTTCTTCTTCCTTTCTTTATTTTCTTGTTTTGTTTCAGCCATGAGTGGCTGAAACCTTTTATTCTAGTTGAAGATTAGGTGATACTTTGTTGTTTTATGGATTGTGAGATTTGAACATAAGTTGTTTATCTTTTGGTTATTCAATATTTGTGCAATTTCATGCTTGATTCCATTATTGCTTTGTTATTATGATCAATGTGGCCACTTGATTCTTGATTGCAAGGTAATATATTGTTAGTTTGAATAATTTTGAGTCCGTAATTGCTTGGATTGTTCAAACATAAGAACACTTGGTATAAAAACTAAGGAAGTTGCATAATCTAGCAATATCACCATGCGTTTGGGTAGCTAGGATTAGATCTCTCTATTTCTTAATGCAATTGACAGTTGTTTTGATGCCTAAGGCCCAAGGACGTTCCTTGGCAACTTGTTGATTAGTGATTAATTAGAGGACGTTCCCTAATTGGTTTATGATTAAGGAGAGACATGGTGGTGAGAAGCGTCTTCCATCTGCATAACTAATCTATTGAATCTATCAAGGAAAACTAAGTGTCAATGATCAATCTCAACAACTGAAGTGGATCCAATTCTTCAACTAGATCTTTCTTATTATTGAAATATCTTTATTTTTACTATTCGCTTTCTTTTATTGCTTTCAGCATTAGATCAATTCAATCAATCTCAAAACCCCCATTTTTACTTTTATTGCACTTTATTTTTATTTTGCTTTCAGTTACTTTGCTTTCAGTTTACTTTTAGTGTGTTCTCTTGGTCTTGATAAGAAAGATAGGTAAGTTTTCAATTCCCTGTGGATTCGATCCTTTCACCACTATCTGCAGTTATAAAATTGTTGATAACTGAAAAGGTTATTTTTTTATCGGCTTCGACAACCGCAGAGTCATCCCCCTTCTTTGTCGAAGTCTTCCAGTATTTCAGAATAACCCCTCGGATGCTTGCTCCTAATTCAATTCTTTTTATTTGTTCCTTTGAGTCCATCAGTCTGAGCTGGGGTATCGCGCCCACAGCTCGTTTGTTTGTTACCTTTTTATGGCTGGTCCGGGTGGTTCAAGGTTTTTATTACTTTGCCCCCCGAGAAGGGCTGTCCATTTTCTTGGGTCATAAAGACTCAATCAAAGGCTGGGCAGAGGGGTTTGCTGTGGTAGAGCTGAAGGGTGGCCCCGAACTGTCTTGGCAGGTGGACCTCCTTTGGAGGGATGTCCGTCTAAGTTGCAATGATCTCCCACAGCTGAGCCTCTCTGAACAGATCGACTTTCTTCGGTTGACTTCCGCTGAGCAGAAGTATGATTTCTAGAAATGCATGTTTGTGTCCAGTCTCCAAGACTGTAAGGACGTGTGGGTATTTTACTCTATTTTAGCCGTTTTGTTTTTTGTTTTCATTTTTAATCCTTGTTGGATGCTTTTTTCACTCGTTTTGTTTTTGTTTCTTGTAGCTTCCGAGGCTCCCATGGATAAGATCAAACCCCTAAAGAACTTCGTTTTGTCTCAGGAGAGCATGAGGGCTGCTCTGGATGCCTTCCAAGCTGGACAGTCAGTAGCTGATGTGACTCAGGAGGTCACCCAGGTCATTTCTCCCAGATCGGTAGGTCGAACCATTCCTTCTGCCCCAGTTTTCTCTCACACCCCTAAACCGAGCTCCAAGGATCCAGGTTCTAGGGCCTCCAAGTCTTCCAGCCGCAGCAAGCCCAGCTCCTCTCCCCGATCCCCCAAAGTATCTAAATCCAAACGGACCCCCACTCCAACTTCCCAGGGGCTCACAGTGATTAAGGAATTAGTTGAGGACATGCAGCTTGTAAGGACTGAGGCCGCTCCTGTTTCCAAGGGTGCTCCTGGGTAGAAGATTGAGGTCATTCCCACCGAAGAGAGGGCTCCTCAGGGTGAAGGTGAGGTCGCTTTGGCAAGTGAGGGGGCCCCCTGTAACGACCCGAAAATCGGACCGCTACCGGCGCTAGGATCCAGGTCGGCTTAAGGCCGCCGGGACCCGTAGCAAGCCTGACATGTAACCTGCAAACCTGTTTAATCCCATACATGATCAACAATCATACATAAAAATTAAAACTTTTCTTTCATACATTCTCTCATACACCAAACTCAACCTGTGCATGCACTGAACATAAACATAACCATAAACTTGATCCCTCTGTGGGATCTCAACAATGCCCCCAATGGGTGGCATAACATGTGTTAGTTGGTTTACATAAGCATCATACAACATCTAAGATCATGTATTAAAAAGGGATAACATACACATAGGGTCAAGCACAATCTCTAATCCTCAATGTCATTACATTACATAACTATTCATCATTATACAATTTGTCATGTCCACATTCTAGCTATTACATACATAAGACTTCATTACTCTTGCTGACCTCCTAGTCTACCCTGTACCTGCAAGCCTGGGGGTTAAGGGAGAGGGGTGAGCTACAAGAGCCCAGTGAGCAGAATAATAAAACATTTAAAACATATGATAACATGAAATGCATCACATCACAGCTAATCACATCAAGGATGAATTTGTCACCAATAGTCCTCTACATGGTCCAACTGTGCCAGGGGCGTAGAATGGGCCTCATTGGTCTTTCTCTTACATAATCATAACATAGCATCACATAACATTCCAACTGTGCCAGGGGCGTAGAATGGGCCTCACTGGTCTTTCTCTTACATGGTGCCAGGGGCATAGAATGGGCCTCACTGGTCTTCCGTACCGTTTCATCATTATATCATAACATATGAGGACTAAAGGATCATTCAACATTCATCCGCATCATCAACATATTATGCAATGCAACATATTCGTAAGTTCTAATACAAACACCCTATTATATCTCATGGCATTCATGATGCGTGAATCATGCTAAAACTGATTTATTTAATTTAAAGCATAAGAGTTATTCCACTCACCTCTGGGTAGCTCTGACTAGACACTGGAGCAGCTGACTCACTGCTGGGGTCCTCGGTTCCTCGGGTCCGAACCTACACAGGTGGACTGAAATGAGGGACCAAACAACTAGGACATAACTCTAAAAACATCCCCCAAAAACCCCCTAAAACACCTTAAAACAATCATGCAATACATGCAAAGGAAGGCTGAACAGGGCAGGTTCGGCGGCACCTTCGGCGGCCGAAAGTCCCTCCAGAGCCGAAACCCAGGCTGGTTCGGCGGCACCTTCGACGGCCGAAAGTCCCAGACAGAGATGAAAGTCTCTTTTCAGGGGCAACTTCGGCAGCCGAAAGGCCTGCCTCCCAGGCAGGTTCGGCGGGCCGAAAGTCCTTCGGCGGCCGAAAGTCCTTCGGCTGCCGAACGTCCTTCGGCTGCCGAACTTGGTTTCTGCCAAAGGGCAGAAACTTGGTTCCCTTTGCATAAAAACCTCTCCTTCCCATTCCAACATGCATATAACTCATTCAAATCATGAAAATATACATACATTGGCTCCTAGGGGCTTCAAATTACCTTAAGCCCCAACTACAACACACAACAACAACACATTGCTAAAAAACACAACATAAGCTCATAAACCTAACCATAAGCTATACATGCATTCTACCCCATAGATCTTCATAAAACTTACTTAAAACATGCAATGAGCTTAAGATCGGCTCTTACCTCTTGAAGATCGAGAGAGAGAGACGACCTAATCTTGGAAATGGGAGATTTTCAACTTCCTTGGGTCTCCAAGCTCAAAACTTGCTCAAAACTTGAAAATCTTCAAAACAAGATGAAAACTTGTGAAAATCGTGAAAGATTTGAAGGAAGAACTCAAAGATTGGTAAGGGACGGCGGAGAGCTCACCTTGGCCGAAAATGGGGAGAAAAGCTCGCCCATTTCGGCTAAGGGACCCTTTTATAGTGGCTGGCCAGGCCACGTTCGGGGGCCGAACGTGCCTTCTCATGCATGCCATGTTCGGCGGCCGAACTTGAGGTTCGGCGGCCGAACCTGGACTTCCCTCACTAATGCCTTCAGGGGTCTAAGGCACACCTGAAATGCCTGCATGTTCAGCGGCCGAACTTGAGGTTCGGCGGCCGAACCTGGGTTTTCCTCCAAGGTTATTTTCATACAAAACTCATTTTCCTTTTTACTTAAAAGCATCAAATACACTAAAACATTTTATGAAAACATGATTTTTACCCTTCTAGAGGTCTCCGACATCCGAAATTCCACCGGACGGTAGGAATTCCGATACCGGAGTCTAGCCGGGTATTACACCCCAGTAATTGGAGCTGAGGTCGCACCTGTTGGTAAGGGTGCCTCTAAGGAGGGGGCTAAGTCCAAGTTTATTCCTGCAACTTCTCGCCGGAAGAGGACCTCGGACGACAGTGATATTGCTGTCAAGGAGGCTATTGGCAATCGAGCCCCTTCCTCAGAAGCTCTTGCGGTGCCTCCAGCTCCAAAGAAGGCTCGGGCTTCCAAACAGCTGGCTCCAGCCCTGCCTCCCCTCGAGAAAGCGGAGACTTCTGTGGAGTCGTTGTTTTCTGCCCCTAACAATGAGGTTTTAAACGCAGAAGACATCTCTCACTAGTCTCCAGCGAGCCTTATTGCAAAGTTATTGTGGGAGAGGATGTTCGGGGGGATCACTGAGGCTTCGGACCCGCGTCTGCTTGCCCTTACTGGCCTTTTAGCCAGCTCTACCCGAGAGCAAATGGCGTTCTGTTCTCAAACTCGAGAGGAGCTCGGGGACATAGTCAGGGAGATGCTCCTCATGGTGAGTTGTTATCTTCTATTTTAGGTTGTACTTTATTCTCCTTGTTTTCTATTTTAATAGTTTTTCTTTTCACTAGGTGACAGGTGTCTTCATGGAGATCGACGCCCGCGACTAGTCTCTCCAAAGCACCGTAGATCACCAGATTGAGGAGGCTCATCGCGAGGAAAATCTCATGGCTACCGGTGATGCTCGAGGCCAGCTTGCTGCGGCTCAAGGTCGTTTGAAGGACCTCAAGGATGAATTGGTCTGGACCCGGGATGCTGTTAAGAGGGCCGACGAGAAGGCAACTGTGGTAGAGTCCCGTTGTGATGAGGTTTTAGTTCAGTTATCCTCTCTAAAAGAAGCTCGGCGGGAGAGGGATGAAGCTATGGCCCAAAGCTTTGAGGCCTGGCGCGAATGTGAGATAGCTAAGACAGATCGCAATTATGCCCAGGCCCATTTCAAGACGGTGAAATCCCAGAAGGAAGAGGCCTTAGCCCGGGTCGTTGTTCTCGAGTAGGAGCTGAGCAAAGAGAGTTTGTTTAACTGTGTTTGTTTGCTTGAGGACAAGCAAAAGGTTAGGTGTGGGGGTATTTGACAGAGCATATTTTAGGCCATATTATAATGATCTTAATGATGTTTATTTGCACCATTTCTACCTAATTTGGTGGTTTTGTTCATGTTTTGCAGAAACTAAGTGTGAAAAGACAATCTGGAGAAAATGCTCTTAAAACTGCCAAAAAGTGCCAAATATAGAAAGTTCCAGAAAAGGAAAGTTTTCATATATGGAAAGTTCCAAATAAAGAAAGTTCTCATATATGAAAAGTGCCAAATAAGGAAAGAGTTAGAAAGCACAGTTAGCAAACTGTTCGAAATTTGAACTGCAGAATCTTTCCTGCCTTATTTAGAACATGTGCCAAGAAAGGAAAGTTTTCAAATAAGGCAAGTTTTCAGAAAAGGAAAGTCTTCAAATGAGGAAAGTGCAGAAGCAAAAGTAAATAAGGAAAGCTCAGTCAAAAGATTATTTGAAATTCAAATCACAAATCTCTCTTTCCTTGTTCAAAGATGTACACACACTGTAGTAGTCATATCTTCCAATTTAGGCAGCGAGATCTCATGAAGGCACACTTGCCTCTCCTGCGTTCAGCGTTCAAAATTCAAACGAACGCTCCACCTAAAAAGGAAAGACTGGAGAGATGCACTTTCCCTTCTGCATTCAATGACCGCGCGCCAACTTCCTTCTGCAGTATAATCCGCGCACCACTCTCTATTCGGGAAGGAGATCTTAATGCACTCGGCCTTTATTTAGTCCAGATTCAAGATTCAAAAGAAGCTCCACCTAGATAGGAAATCTGAACAACTCATACTTCCTATTCAGAAGCATCTGCGCACCTGCCTCTTCTGTAGAACACAATCCGTGCGCCTCTCCTTCCTGATCCAGTTCAAGCCGTGCGCACACCTGCCTTATGAAGACCTACGCACGCCATCTTCCTCTATTGGCAGCCTAGGATCACTCTTCCTTCCTTTTCAAGCACAAGGTATGCTCCTTTCCTATTCTGAAAGCAATCTGCGCACCAACTCCCTTCTGAAGCCTTCCAGTCCGATTCTTTCCTCTTCTGCAATAACTTGGGCAGCAAGTTGAGCATGGGCAGCATTATGGGCAGCCTCTACACTAATTAGGAAGCAAGAAAGACCTAGGGCAGCATCTAATCCTATTTAAAGAGAGCACAAGGTCAGCCGCAAGAGACTTCTTCCTCTCTCACATTTTTGCAACATCATCTGCGCAAAACTCCCATTCGGCTTCTTCTTCTCTTCTTCTACCTTTGTTTTTTGGTTTTTGTTCCAGCCATTGGAGGCTGAAACCTTTTCATTCTAGTTGAAGAACAAGTGAAGCTTTAGTTGTATTGTGGATTGAGATACTTGGACTTGATTGTTAATCTTTTGTTATTCAGTATTCATGTGATTTCATGCTTTGAGACATTATTGCTTTGTTATTTAACATCTAAATTGATTATTTGATGGAAGGTAATCTATTGTTAGTTTGAATGATTTTTAGTCTGTAATTGCTTGAATTGTTCAAACAGAAGAACACTTGGTGCACAACCAAGGAAATTGCATGATCTAGTGTTGTCTCCATACATTTGGATAACTAGAATTGGTTCTCTCTATTTCTTAATGCGATTGACTGTTATAAAAGGCCTAAGGCTCAAAGATGTTCTTTGACAACTTGTTAATTAGTAATTAATTGGAGGACATTCCCTAATTGATTTAATCTAAGGAGAGATAATGGAGGTGAGAAGCTTCTTCAATCTCCATGACCAATTTATTGAATCATCAAAGGAACATATGAGTCAATGATCAATCCCATCAACTAAAGTGAATCTGAATCTTCAATTAGAGTTTTTACCATTATTGTTACATCCTTAATTTACCATCTGCTTTCTTTTTAATTGCTCTTTTTATTAGTATAATCAAATCAATTTCAAAACCCCCATTTTTACTTTACATGCACTTGCACTTTATTTTATTTTATTTGGTCCTAACAAGAGAGGTAAGTAAGTGTTAATTCCCTATGGATATGATCCTTTCACCACTGTCTACAGTTTTAATATTGTTGGTAGTTAAAAAGATTATTTTTGACCGGTCTCGACAACCGCACTGTCTCACATTTTCATAAAAACTTTAAACTTTCACATAAACCAAGCTTGACCTGTTCATGCACTGTACTATAAACATAAAACCCCTTACTGGAGCCCTCATCAAATGCTCCAGTTGGGTCAACATCTCATGCATCAAGATCATGTACAACAGAGATTAACCATAAACATTAGGGCCAAGCACAATACTAATCACCATTACAATACTTAACATTATATCATTTTACAATTCATTACATTACATGCCATTTCATCATGTCCGCTACTTTTCTATTACATAGACATCTCTTTTACTCTTGACGACTTCCCGATCTATCCTGAACCTGCGAACCTGGGGGTTAAGGGAAGGGGTGAGCTACTAGAGCCCAGTGAGCAGAATAGAAAAACAATATATTAAAACACATGTTTTCATGAAATGCATCACATCACAAACAAATCACATCAAGGATGGACTTGTCACCAATGGCCCTCTACATAATCCAATCGTGCCAGGAGCATAGAATAGGCCTCGACCTGGACTTTCTCTTAACATAACATAACATAACATAACATAACATAACATAACCAATCGTGCCAGGGGCGTAGAATGGCCCTCGACCTGGACTTTCTCTTAACATCGTGCCAGGGGCGTAGAATGGACCTCGACCTAGACTTCCATACCATATCATATCATATCATATCAAGGGCCAATGGGTCATCCAACATCCATCCACATCAACATCATATTATGCAATGCATCATATTCGTGAATTCTAATGCAAAGCACCCTATTTCATACATGGCATTCATGATGCATGAACATGCTTAAAAGTTTAATTGCTTTTAGTGAAACGAGTTGTGTTCTACTCACCTCTAGCTGACGCTTTACTGACTCATTAGCAGCTAGCTCACTGCTGACCTCCTTGGTCTCTCAGGTCCAATTCTACACAGGTGGACTCAAATGAGGGACCAAAATATACTCTAACATAACTCTAAACATCTCCCCAAAAACCCCCTAAAACATCACAAAACATTCATAGAAAGCATGCAAAGGAAGGCTTGGACAGGGAACTTTCAACGGCACCTTCGGTGGCTGAACCCCCTTCCAGATTCGAAAGCCATGTACCTTCGGCGGCACCTTCAGCGGCCGAAAGTCCCTTCCAGATCCGAAACTCATACACTTTCGGCGGCAGGTTCAGCGGCCGAAACTCCCCTCCAGACCCGAAAGTCCAACTTTCGGGGGTGAGTTTAAGCGGCCAAAACATGCCACCATAGACAGGTTCGGTGGCCGAACATGGCTTCGGCAGCCGAACCTGAGTTCTTTCAGAATGGGAGAACTCAAGCCTCTCATGCACATTTTGCCTCCCAAACTATCCAAACTCAAACCAACTCACACAAAAGCATACATAAACATATATTCAAGCATTTAGGGGCTTAAAACTAGCCTATACCCTAACAAACATCACATTTAGCATATTTTTAACATACGGGTCCATAAACCCTAACATTTTAGATCCATTCTAAACATGCATCATATACCCTTAAAACCCCTCAAAACTTACTTGAAACATAAGAGAGGGTGAGGATCTACCCTTACCTCTTGAAAATCGAGAGGAGAGGCGACCCAAACTTGGAGATGTAGAGAAATGAACTCCTGAGGTCTCCAAGCTTCTAAAACCTTGATCTTAGCTTTAAAATCTTCAAAACATGGTAAAAACTCATAAAAACTCTGGGAGATTTGAAGGAAAACATAAAATCAATCATGGAGGGTCAAGAACTCACCTTTGCCCGAAAATGGGGAGAGAAAACTCGCCCATTTTCGGACATGGGGCCTTTTATAGGTGGCTGGCCAGACCACCTTCGGAGCCCAAAGGTGCTTCCAAAACTCCACCACGTTCGGCAGCCGAACTTGACATTCGGCGGCAGCAAAAGGGAGCCACTTTCGGCGGCCGAACCTGGCATTTCCCCTTCAAAGCTTTCTTTTCTTTCAAAACTCAATTTTATTTCTTGATAAAACCATAAAAACATATAAAAACATTTTAGAAAACATTTATTTTACCCTTCTAGAAGATTCCGACATCCGAGAAATTCTGAATTCCGACAGAGATTCCGCCGGAAGGTAGGAATACTGGTGCCGGGGTCTAGCCGGGTATTACATTCTTGAAGAATGGTAGGCACCTTTCCGCAGAATTTGACATAAATCGGTTAAGTGCTACCACTCTTCCTGTGAGTCTCTGTACATCTCTCACGCAGATCGGTTCAGGCATTCTCAATATGGCTTCTACCTTCTCCGGATTTGGCTCAATTCCTTTTTCGCTGACCATGAATCCCAAAAATTTTCCCCCTCTAATGGAGAAAGCACACTTAACTGGGTTTAGCCTCATTTTGTACTGTTCTAGCACTCCGAATACTTCTTTTAGGTCTGCCACATGCTGCTGAAAGGTCTGGCTTTTTACCACCATATCATCTACATACATCTCCACATTTCTTCCTATTTGCCCCTTGAAAATTTTATTCATCAGCCTTTGATATGTTGCTCCAGCATTTTTTAGCCCAAAGGGCATAGCCCCGTAACAATAAGTTCCGTCCTCAGTTATGAATGAGGTCTTCTCCTCATCTAACCTGTCCATGGGTATTTGGTGATAACCAGACATAGCATCTAAAGACGACATGTAATCAAAATCGGCCGTGGAATCGACCATTTTATTAATGTCAGGGAGGGGGTAACAATCTTTGGGACAAGCCTAATTCAGGTCGGTGAAGTCTATACACATCCTATACTTGCCATTGGCTTTTTTCACTAGTACAGGATTTGCTAACCATTGTGGGTATATTACCTCCCTAATGAACCCTGCTTCTTCTAACTTTTGTACCTCCTCCTTGGTGGCCTGTTGCTTTTCTTTTCCCACTACCCTCTTCTTCTGCTTGATCGGTTTGGCTCAGGAAGGACATTTAGTTTATGAGTCATTACTTCGGGGTCTATTCCCAGCATGTCTGATGGCTTCCAGGCAAAGCTGGAGGCATGGCCTCGGATTAAAGCCATTGCTGTCATTTTCTGTTCTTCGGTCAAGTCGGCGTTAAGGTTGAAAACTTTGTCTGTCTCTTCATCTGATGAAGGGAAGGTTTCCAGCTCTCCCACGGGTTCCGTTCTCGCTTCCTTCTTCTCATCCCTGACCTCCATAATTTCTGAATTGCGTCCCTCACTTGTCAAGCCTGGTTCTGTCACCGTGGCCAAGTACACTGCCCTTGCCTCCTCTTGGCGCCCCCGAACTATTCTCACTCCTGCCTCAGTAGGGAATTTCATGGTTAGGTACCTAATGCTGGTCACTGCCTCAAAGTCATACAGTATTGGCCTTCCCAGTATTGCGTGATAACTAAAAGGAAGCTTTACCACCAAGAATACTGTGTGGTGAGTCTGAAACAGGGGAGGCTCTCCCAAGGTTAGAGCTACCTTTACTTTCCCTTCCACTGCTACCGGGGTTCCTCCGATTCCTTTCATAGGGGCTTGATCCCTTACCAAACTTTCCTCTGGTATTCCCATCTGCTGGAATACTCTATACGGGAGCAAATTCACCTTGCTTCCATCGTCAATCGGGATTTTCCGAACTCGAAAATTGTGGATGATGGCCTCAATGACAAGGGCATCATCATGAGGCATTTAAATGCCATGACCATCTTATGAGGAGAAAGAGATGGTGGTTGCGGAGTGTTCCACCACCTGCAAAACTTCGCTGCTGCTTCCCTCCTCATCTGGGCCCTTCTTTTTTCCTCTCCTACTCATTCGACCCCCGGTCCCCCGACAATCATATTAATGGTCCTGCTAGAACCATCATTCACTGGTCCTGCTCCTAGTCTCCGAGGTCTTTTCGCTACGGGATTCTGTTGAGGTCACTCCCCTTCAAGTTTTTTCACAAAGTTTTGGAGATGTCCTCTCTTTATTAGGCTTTCGATCTCACTGATCAACTGGTAACAGTTATTAGTGTCATGACCATGGGTGCGGTGATACTGACAGTACTTGTCAGGATCTCTCCGATCTGCTTTCGCCCTCATGGGCTTGGGCCATCGAAGGAACTCCTTATCTTGAACGGCCATGAGTACTTCAGTTTTGGAGGCATTGAGGGGTGTTATCATTTCAGGGACCCGAGGTGGGAATGGTCTCTGATCTCTTCTGTCCCAGGGCTGTTTATATCCCTCGGACCTTTTGTTATGCCATCTTTTAGGCCTGTCCGACCTCCTTTCTTCTGGACCTTTGCCCTTTTCCACCGCCTATTAGGCGAATCTACTGGTTGTTAAGGCATCGTCTTGCCTTATATACTTCTCCGCTCTTTTCATCAACTCAGCTAAGGATGTGGGTGGTTTTCGGCATAATGAACCAAAGAACTCAGGGGAGGTGGTCCCTTTCTGCATGGCCTCCACAACTCGGCTTTCATCTAGTTTAGGGATCTGTAGGGCTTCTGTGTTGAAACAGGCTACGTACTCCCTCAAGGATTCATTTCTCTTCTGTCTGACTGTCTCCAGATAGCTGGTTTTTCTATCAGCCGGTACTCTTGCTATGAATCGGCTGATAAAGACGTTGACGAGGTCTCTAAAACTCCTGACACTCCCTGCCTTCAAACTATTAAACCAAGCACTCGCTGGTCCTGTGAGTGTTGTAGGGAATACCTTGCATATCAAGGCATCCGACAGTGTCTGCAGCTCCATAAAGGTTTTGTAGTTGAGGATATGCTCCCTCGGGTTCCCTGCCCCATCGTACGTTGCCATGAATTTCTTAGAGATGGTCTCCTGTTGGATCCATCCCGAGAAAGGCAAGGAGCTAGGTAAGAAAGTCTGGCTGTTCTCTTTCGCCCCCAGTTCGGCCAGAAGCTGCTGTTTCAACTTTCGCAACTTGTGGTCCACGTCTTCCTCCTCTTGCCTCAGCCTCTTTTCCAGACGGCATCCTTCTGTCCATTCCTCACTCCTTGTCCTCCCAACCATTTCTGCGGAATGGCTTTCCGCTTCGTCATTGTCAATAAGCTCCCTTAACCTCCTTCCATGCACCCTAGCTATCGGTTCTTCTCCTTCGCCAACCCTTCCGCTTCTTACTCCGACTCCGCGACTACTTTGTTGAGGGGCTGGGTGGTTGAAGGTTGGTTGAGACTCTACGATAGGGGTTGTCTCCACTACGGGAGACACATTCAATGGGGTATTGAGACCTCTCTATTGCATCATTTGTCCTAGCCAGTGGGCGGTGTTTTGTAGTTGGAAAGCTATGGTTTGGAGTTCTTGGTTGGAGAGGGTGTTTTGGGGTATGTTTCCTGCCGAACCCGATGAGGGAACGAGCAGCATTGATGGCTGGCCAGTGGGGGTTGTGGGGCTGAAAAAAGAGAACTGCTGCCTTTCTTGGGCAGAACTCAAGTCATTTGGGGTGTTAACAGCGTGGTTTTCATTGTGGTTAGCCATTGTGGATCTCAGTGGGTGTAATGAGAGTGGAACTCCGGTGACGAAAAGATCTCCTTCGTTCCCACAAACAACGCCAATTGATGTTCTGAGATCTAGAGAATAGGGTTTTTAGTGTGTATGTGTAAAACTTGAGTCTGGGGAAGGTGCCCTCCTCCCTTTATCCTTTTCCCTTTTTTTGTCTCATAACTACAGTAGCACCTGTCTCTGTCATACAGACCCGTACATACGAAAGCGTCAGACGTCTGCCTTACGTTGGGAGGCCATTTAATTCCCCCTAACGCGCGTGTGGATAGGGCTATGAAGGGACAGGGCCTGCTCGTTTCTCTCTATGTCCTATCATCAGGCCGGCTCCTTCTGATCGAGCTCGGGCTTGCAAACGACCCGGCCTATCAATCAGGTTAAAGTCCGGGCTGAAGCCGCTGGGTAGGCCCACTTAGAAGTGTTCCGATCTCGAGGCCTGATCTGCTTTTGTGGGTCCGTCTCAGCCCAAACGGGTGTGAGGCCTAGTGGTTATCATTATCTATATGATTTTCAATATTTATTGAGCATGAAATATGGAGCATAATTAAATTTTTATAAATTATCCGTTGATACTTAATGATTTTAAAAATCATGTACAAAAATTTTAAAAGGTAAAAGAAGTTTTAAATATCATTAAAATTAAGTTATGTTATTAATGAAACATGAAGTTATGTTAAATTTAATTTAAACTTAAATTTCACAATTCTTTAACTATTTAGAGAGGGAAAAAATAGTATATTTGACAAAAGAGGACATTGTTGAATTTAATAAATATAGTTAAAATAAAAGTATTTATTTTAAAATATTATTTTATTATTTGAATAAAATTTTAAGGATTATATTATAATTTTTTATTAATTTTATAATTTAATTTAGTCATAATTAATATTTTGACTAATTTTAAAATTTTAACTTTATTATTTAAGAAATAAATTTTAGAATATAAATATAATTTTTTTACAAACTTTTAAATCATTTTATTAATAGAGAGATTTAATAATTAATTTCACTTATATATATTAAATAATAATTTTTTCCAAAACTTTATATTATGCAGAGATTATCTATATAACGCATGAGGACAATTAGAAATATCATTTGTGCCTACTTTTTATTTTTATTTTTTAATATTTCTGCCTAACTTTGAAATGGTCCGCATATGTATAGCACAACGTATTACATTAGTGATAATTTAATGACGAAAGCTAATTATTAGCAGCTGACTGCAAATCCAGGCAACCATTACAGATGTGTTAAGGAAAAATTAAAAAAAAAAAAAAAAAATTGGATGTTTTTAGAAAGAGGTACGAAAGTCAAATATAAAGGATAAAATACGGAGATACTCGAATTCAAAATTATATTATTTTTATATTAAAAAAAAAAACAATAAGATTACTTTTTAATTGAAAATTAGATTCCTTTTATATATATACTTCTATACTAATTAAAATTTAATCTATTGAACATAAATTAATTTGATCCATTCAACTTTTAAATTTATAAAAATTATAACGATTAAATATAAAATAATTGTATTATCAATAATTTATTAAAAGATAATAAAAATTAATTACGCAAATTATTTGTTGTATTCTAAATTTTATTAATTATATTTTAAATTTTTATAAATTAATTAAGTTAGACAAGTATAATTTTATTATTTTATGAGAATTTTAAATATTATCAATAAAATTATAAATACAATTAGCAATAAATTAAACTAATAATTATAAAAGTGATACTAAGTTAATAGATAGATTAGAAAACCTAAAATAAAAGGTGAAAATGAGTTTAATAACGAATGAAATGAAGTTAAAACAAATTTTAAAATTAAATAAACAAATTGAAAATAATTAGCCAGGAAATTCTGTATATGTAAGTTAGGCAGTGAAAGGAGAATTTTATTTTATTTTTCCTTAATTGTCATTCTCGTTTTACAGCTTTGTCAATAGGTTGAATGTTCAATTCCCTTGTTAATTATCCAGTGGTCCAAGAGAGAATCGTCTTTTATCCTTCACCAGTTATCAAGCATAAACTTTCTTTTCTTATCTGAACAAGAAAAGTCTAGTAAAGGGAATTAAGGAATTTGAATTGCATACTCAACTGTTGTTTTCTTTGTGGAAAAAAGAAATTGATATTGGCAATGTGTTGTGTATGGATATATAGTTATTGAAGCCTAACTCATAATAAGAATCCCAATGAATAGCATTTAGTAACGAACATGATTGCAGCTAATTAAGCAAGCCAGCTAAGCGTATTGTGGATTTTGTTGACTTCTCATCTAAACTATAATAAGTGTACAAATGAGTAGTGCAATTTTGAAAATTCAATCTCCAGGTTTCTGTCTTATACAAACCCATGATAATGGAGATTCAACCATCATACCAAATTGTTCTCATATATATTTAAATTATACTCATAAATAAATAATAATTATTCATTATTTTAGTATAAATCAGTAATTATTTACTTTTTTATAAAAAAAATATTGTTAAAATTATAATTTTATTAAATAAAAAATAATATATTTATTAAAAAAATTAATATTTGATTATTGTGATAGGGATAAACTAACTATTTTTTTTTTTAAATTTTCAAAAATAGATAAAAACGTTTCTGTAATTTAAAAGAATTTATTAAAAGGTCTTTTCAGTAAGTTTAATTGTTATGTACCTACAAATATAAAAAATACTCTTATTTTGTTAAAAGTAAATTTTGAAGAAAAACTCTAAAATTAAAATTTATTATCATATATAATAGTGTTTTTTTTGTAAAAATTTTAAATTATAATCAAAATTTTACTTTAATAATATTAAGATAATAAATTTGTATTTATTGCTAATTGCTAAAATACCGTTTGACTGCGGCTACAAAGTAACATAGTGAACCCTAAAACTTTTCAAGGACACATCAGTGGACCCCTTTAATTTGACAAAAAATGCTGCCTAAACATCAATAATTTTCTAATATTCATTACAATCCACTTAAATTTGTTTTGGAAGGAGTTTATCTGTCATTTTCAATCACATATACATGGTCCTCTTCCATTATAGCTAATCAATTATATATCTTTTCTTTAATTTCTGGACGTAGAATGCATGAACTGGTCTTCCATATTAGCTCAACTGCCCTGCCCAAAAATTCTTCCATCAACCTCTATTTATACCCAGTTATCCACAGTCGTACTTCACCACCATAGCTAAAGTTAGCTACTTCCACTATTGAAATCTGCAACTCTAACGAGAAAAGGGCAAAAAAAAAAATGGCTTTTTTTCAATC
Organism: Manihot esculenta; assembly: GCF_001659605.2. NCBI lineage: Eukaryota > Viridiplantae > Streptophyta > Magnoliopsida > Malpighiales > Euphorbiaceae > Manihot > Manihot esculenta. The sequence continues at coordinate 20,878,812 of NC_035178.2, read as the reverse complement.
TCTGTCTTCTTCTTGCATGATGAGTTGTGTAGTATTAGGTTTTGTTTTGATGTTGGGAGGGAAGTCATCAGCCCAACTGTCTACTGATTTTTACTCAAAAAGTTGTCCGAAGCTTTTGAGCACAGTGAGATCTGTTGTTGAAGATGCAGTGTCTAAAGAGAAGCGAATGGGTGCTTCTCTTCTTCGTCTCCACTTCCATGACTGTTTTGTCAATGTAATCTCTCTTTCACTTCTTCCTTTTTTGCTTCTTCTACCTCTACGTTCTCCTATAACTCTAAACACATACGAATAAGTATTTATATTATATATATATACTGAGAAAAATATTAGGGTTTAGTAAGTTTTGTTTTTGGTTTATATAACCTAAAATTTTGGTTTTGATGAGTTGGGTTCGGTTTATTATTTTGTTGTGTGTGATTTCTCTGAGTTTTTTTTTTTTTTTTTTTTTTAAATAATTTTTGTATTTTGATTTAATTTATAGCTTTTTGAAAAATAAAATTAAACAAGTAAACAATAAAGAGCATATTACTGTGGTTTGATGTCGGCTTGAATCGTAGAGCTTTCACTAGATAAAATATTATTTTATGCATAAGAATATTGATTTGACTTCGCTTGTACACGTTAAATCAGTTTTAATTGATATAACAAAATCATTTTCAACTAAAGTATAATAAGATAATAGCAGTCGCTCACAATCTCACGAATGATATTTTTCCTCAAGTCATATCATTCATTTCTGATTTATTTATTTATATTACTTGAAAGAAGTTAATCAAGCTTTTATAGAAAACCCATCAAGAGCCAGCAATAAACGGTATTTAAAAACAAAATTTAAACACAAATATAAAAAAAAATTATGGATTTCGAATATTTTGGAGTATTCTTTTATAATTAATCGAATCAAAATAAATTAAAAAAATAAAAAATTAAATTAAAATTTTAAATTAATTCAATTCAATTAATTTTTTCAATTCGAATAAATTACCATTTATTTCTAGGTGTGTTTTTTTTTTATTTTTTCTTGAATCAAATTTCTAGGTGTGTTTATATTCATATTAATTTTTTTTTTCAATGTATCTAATATTTAAAATTCACTTAATTACTTAATTTGAATTTGTGTGGAACTGCTCATTCTTAAATTTTAAATATATTTTATAAGAATTTAAATCATTATTACCCACATTATTTTTTAAAACTTTTCAAAGTAAAAAAAATAAAAATAAAAATAAAAATTAGCAAAAAAGGCATTGGCATTTGTATATACTTAAGCGTCCAATGTCACACAAAATTACCATAATGTGCATTACAATATTATATTCTTCATAGAAATTAATCAATACATAAATTTTTAACAAATAAATTACAAAATAAAAATTTTCAATCGGAATTCAAATCTGGTAATTCTTGAGAGAATTTCAGTGTTACTAACTTAAAAGTTATTTATATATTAATTTAATTGATTTTATTGATATAGTAAATTAAATAATTATAACAGGGATGTGATGGGTCTATTCTCCTGGAAGACACACCTTCATTCAGAGGGGAGCAGACTGCAGGTCCAAATAGCAATTCAGTGAGAGGATTCAATGTTATAAATGATATTAAGGCTAAAGTGGAGCAAGTTTGCCCAGGCATCGTCTCCTGTGCTGATATTGTCGCTGTTGCTGCTCGCGATTCTACTGTTATTGTAAGTAATTTATTTCTTTTTCTCATTATTTTTTTTTTTTTAATTGTGAAGAGCGTAAGATTCTACCACTAGAGTCGCTCAATTTAAAACTTTAAATTTGAAAGTAAAAGTCCTAAAAATAGTTTTATATTTTCAATATATATGTTTTTGTATTGACTGAATTTAAAGTGGAAATAAACTAATTCCAACTTTAAATTTTTTAATTTAAAAGACTCATATAGCATGTTAAATAATTATTTAATTTAAAAATTTAAGATTTGAAGCGAAGTCCTCAAGAATATAGAGACATGTAATTCCATCATATTTATAGGGGTTAATTAATAATTTATTGCAGCTTGGAGGACCAAATTGGAATGTGAAACTTGGAAGAAGGGACTCAAAGACAGCCAGCTTTTCTGCTGCTAATAGTGGTGTTCTTCCTCCTCCTTCTTCTACCCTTAGCAACCTCATCAATCGCTTTCAAGCTAAAGGCCTCTCTGCCAGGGACATGGTTGCTTTGTCTGGTATGTTATTATTTGTTAAAATGTATCCATCAGTAATATGGTTAATTATCCATGTCATTGGAAGATTGAAACCTTCAGTCAACTGAGATCTCACAACTTTATTTTGAATATATGAGGACTAATTAATTAATTTTTTAAAATAGAGGGACCGAATAGTTAATTTTACTAAAACGTATGATTGTGTTTAAAAGGATCCCACACAATTGGGCAAGCAAGATGTACAGTTTTTAGGACTCGCATATACAATGAGACCAACATTGACAGTTCATTTGCAAGAACAAGACAAGAGAACTGCCCATTTCCCACAGGCTCAGGAGACAACAACTTAGCACCTTTGGATGTCCAAACTCCTACAGCCTTTGACAACAATTACTATAAAAACCTCGTCAACCAAAAGGGTCTCCTCCACTCAGATCAAGTTCTGTTTAACGGTGGATCTGCTGATTCTTTGGTTATAACATACAGCAAAAACCCAAAAGCCTTCAATTCAGACTTTGCTGCTGCAATGATTAAGATGGGTGACATTGATCCTCTCACTGGTTCTAAGGGTGAAATTAGGAAGAAATGCAGCAAGGTCAACTAGCTACTTTCTTATGATGTTCTACAGAGTTTTAAGTGTGAATATAGTTCTATTGTGTTTGAGTTTGATGTATTTTGAATAAGAAACTCTTGCAAAAGAGTTCATGAAGATGATGTAATCTTTTTTTATGTAAGCTTTGTGAATTTTGAAAGGGTTTATTAAATTTGTAATTTTATCTATATGGGATTTTTATAAATTATTAATTCTATGTTAATTGTTCGATTATTGTTTTTCTTTTTACATATGTAACGAGAAATTGGGAATGAGAATATTTTTCTTGTCTGTAATTAACAAATAATAGAAACCATGCTGCGGTTCCTAGCCTCTATATATCAATGGTTGACAATGTTTACTTTTTGAATTTTCAAGATAGTGCGTCAATTGCAAAAGAACGCACAAAAGACCCCATGGACTAATTTTACAATCAACATCACAATAAGCTATGAGGTGAAAATTATTGGCTGCAGCTAAGAACATGCCATGAGCTCGACAACCCTTTAGGAACTTGAGGACGTGGACTGCAGCATCCCAGTGTGGGAGGGCATTACATGGACTGGCTTGATTGATGAACTGCGAATATAATATCAAGGCGTGTAAAACTGAGATTCGACCCACTAGCCTTCCATACCTCTCTAGCTTAGTAAGCGGAAGTAGTGAATATAATATTATTCAGTTTTCTTAGAGAGAGAAAGCGACGAGAGCGAAAGTAAAATGTTTTTATTAGTGGTTGATAGAGAGGAGGCTTTGACCTAATTAGATCTTTCTCTTTGTTTAGAGGTACATAATTTTATCAGGTACTGTAGATCAAAGGTTGTCTTGGTGAGGTATCTGTTTCCAAATATGTTAAGTAATATCTCTATTTAGGTTTTGTTCTCTAGGTTATTTTTGTTTTCACTTAAAGGGTCGGTTTTTGCTTGCCTGACAACGACAACTCAAAAATTGCACTATTACATCCAACAATCACTACTCTTGCAGGCTATTAAGAAGGCATGAGCTATGTTGCATCGCCTTCTTGTTAGTGGCTATTTAATTTTGAAGTCTCAAGCGTTTTTTTAATGATAGTTTGGGCTACTTTTCTGGTTGTCGGTGAATGGTTTGTACGGCGGTGCTTTATACTAGGTTTTGATTTTTGCTTGTGTGTGGATCTATTGTCATCTTTAGGCTTGGAGTTTTGTATGTCTTTGCTCTGTTCTTAAATTGATCTTTTTCTAAGAAGACAACGATTTGAGATTCTTCCTCTCCTTCTCCAAGTATGGCTATGGTGCAGGCAGTAGCGACGGCTGGAGCTCTCGGTTGGCACAAATTTACGGTTGTGCTGAGGACTTGATTTTGGTAGTTGGGCTTGGGTTTCCCCTATTTGTTCTGTTGGCCTTGATGGGTTGTGTTCTCTTACCGAATAGGCCTTTTGAAGCAACAACACTTGCGTGGTTAAAGAAAAAGCTTAGTAAGTGCAACACCATCCTTGTAAAAGACCTCAAGGCCTTTTGGTATGAAAACAAGAGCACTTTAATTAGCTAAAGAGAGGCTCGCATCTTAAATAATATCCAAGATATGTTTCTTTAGCTTACATATATGGTAGACGAAGATTTATCAATCTCCAAATAAAAAGTTTTGCATACTACAAATTTATGTAAAACAGTTCAACCCAAACTGATTCAAATAATTTTTAGATTCACTTTTCACTTAGTCCAAAATAATTAACTCAAGTTATTTTAATAAGTTCCATCTCATCTCACATGGGTAGCAGGCCCACTAGTTTGCACAATTTGTCTAACCCAGTATGACTCTGATATTAATTGAAATAGATTGACCCAACCCAAATAACTTACCCAAATAACTTTTGAATCCACTTTCTACTTGACAAAAAATGGTTAACCCATATTATTTTAGTAGTTTCATACTAATTATTATATACAATTTCGATTAACCGTATTTTGCCGATGTGGAACGTTTTCCCACAATCGGGCAGTTGGCTTTCACACCATGACTATGATCTTCTACTCCCAATATTACTTAGTTGGTAATAAATCAACTTCACATGCATCGATAAATAATACATCATCTGTATAAACTATTAAAGCTTAGAAGGAAGAACTACAATCTTTGAAGAATCATTAATGAGTACATGCAAACTAAGTAAATTAAGGTTGTTCGATTTCAATTTTAGTATAATTCTTGCTAAGAACTAGAACTGAAATTAAACTTTCGGTTCTTCAATTTTTATACACTAGAATCAAATTTTAGTACATTTCTGATTCAATCACTATTCTTATTTTATTTTTTTAATTTTAATTTTAATTCAGTTTTGATTCAAATTTTATTTTTGCATATAAAATTATAATATTTTTATATTTAATAAGAAAAAAAAGTAAATAACTAACATATTTAAATAATAATAGTATTAATATTAATATTCTTTATAAAATTATTATATTTTTTATTTATAGTTATTAATTATATCATTTTGATTAAACTATGAACGTGTAATTAATATATAAAGATATATTATATTATCAATATGTAATTCACTCGTATAATTAAGAGCTAAAGTAATTAATATATTTATGGCTGAATAATAAATAAATATGCATATATAAGATATTTAGATAAAATAAATTATAGTAATTAATTAAATTATTTAAATTATATTATTAAAAATCTTTAATAAATTAGAATATATTGTTATTTTATAATATTATTAATAATTATTTAACATTTAAGAAAAAGAGTTATATTTAAATTATATGAATAATTAAATTTATAAAAATAGTTAGATAATATTAAATATAAAAATAATCAAAGAGAGAATGTATATACACACAAACAATTAGCTAAATATTTATTAAGTGATACGGAACAATTAGTCTTAAATTTTAGGGCAGATTTAAACTGGACTTAATTTTTGGTGTCGACGTCTGTGGAAACCCACGATAACTTTTCGAAAAGATAATTTCAAGATGCACGACTTTCAAAAATGTGATAAGGGCCATAGGCCTATCATAATTTTATAGTTTAATTATTTTTTTTAAAGATTTTTTTTATATAATTTTTTATAATAGGGTTTTTACTATTATAAATATCTATTTTCTTAACTATATACTTTTCAATTTCGAGAATTTAATAAAAAATTTTAGCTTCTAGTCTTTTGTTTTCTAAATTTCGTCTTAACGAAACGTTATTGGTTAAAACTCCTGATGGAATCTAACTTAAAACTCTTGATGGAGTCTAATTAGTCCTATTTCAGTTGGTATTAGAGTGAAGTTCATCCATGACCGACAACCAAGAGGTGCGACTTGCTGCAATTGAGGCATTATTGACAGAATTAAGGGAGATGATCAGACAACTAGCCCTACAACGGGGTAACAATCAACCCGCTGCAGCCGAACGCCCCACAGCCACTTTCAAATCCTGTGGTTGCAAATCCCTAACAGAATCATCATGAAGATTACAAGATAAAGATAAACCTTCAAAAAAATTTTGGTTCATTAGATGTAGAATCTGTCTTTGATTAGTTAGAAGAGGTTGATCGGTTTTTTGAAGTTATGAATGTGGAAGAGGATTAAAAGGTTTCGATTGTGACTTACAAATTAAAGGGTGGTGCAGCAATATGGTGAAATTCTTGATAAAGGACCATTTAGACTATGTCAGGAGTTTTAATCAATATCGTTCGGTTAAGACGAAATACGAGAAAAGATAAGTTAGAAGACTAAAAGTCTTATTGAAATTCCTCAAAAATTGAAAAGTGAGTTTCTAATTGCCAAGGAAGGCTATTTATAATAAAAAATAAAACCTAATGTGTAAAATTATAAAAATACCCAAAATATCTAAAAAATAATTAAAATGCAAAATTGACCCCCTAAACGATGGAATTTTCATATCGAACTTTGTGACAGGCCTGCGTGATGCGGAACCCTATGGCACAAGTCTCAAACCCACACGCACAAGTACATACAAAATCCAAAGATTTGATAACCCACCTCCTATGGTACCCCAAACTTAGAGAAGCTGAAACACCAATTGTAATACCCGGCTAGAGTCCGGTATCAGAATTCTACAGTCCGATGGAATCTCGGATGTCGGAACTCTCTAAAGGGTACTAGATATGTTTTTCTAAAGTGTTTTCGTATGTTTTAATGTGTTAAGTGGAAAGAAAATGAGTTTTTTGAAAGAAAAGCACCAAGGGAGAAAAGCTAGGTTCGGCCGCCGAAGGTGATTTTCGGCCGCCGAACATGCATGGCATTCGGGATCACGTTTGGCCGCCGAAGGTGGTCTGGCCAGCCACCTATAAAAGGTCCTAGGTCGGTGAATGGATAAGTTTTATTCCATTTTCACGGATAGAGGTGAGACCATGATCTTCCTTGGGTGATCTTCATGTTTTCTTTCAATCTTTCAAAGTTTTGAGAAGTTTTTATGTTGTTTTGAAGCTTTTGGCTAAAAATCAAAGTTTTGAAGTGTGGAGACTTTGGCAGGGAGTTGCTCCATATCTCCACGTTGGGATCGTTTATCCTCTCGTTTTCAAGAGGTAAGTGAAGATCATGAACTTCTTTTCATGATGTCTGAAGGTTTTATGGAGTTTTATGGGTAGAGATGCATTATAGGGTTTTTGGTTGATTTTTGTGTCAAAGCATGATATGTGTTGAGATGTGTTGTTTGTTGGGGTTTTCAGTTAGTTTTGGACCCCTTTGTGCCTATACTTGAGTATATGCAGGTTGTGAGTTGTTGGTTGCATGGTTGAGGGAGTTGGGAGGTTGGTTTGCATGAAGCAGAACAAGTTTCTACCTTACTGGAAAATCCAGTTTCGGCCGCCGAAGGAAGGTTCAGCCGCCGAACATGCTAAAGAGGTGGTTTCGGCTGCCTAAGCTTGCCCCCGAAAGTTTGGACTTTCGGCTCTGGAGGGGAGTTTCGGCCGCCGGAGGTGCCGCTAAAGGTTGAGACTTTCGTCTCTGGAGCGCACTTTCGGCAGCCGAAGGTGCCGCCGAAAATGCCTGAGTTTCGGCTTTGGAGAGGACTTTCGGCCGCCGAACCTGCCTGTAACAGCCCGGAAACCGAACTGCTACCGGCACTAGGATCCAGATCGGCTTAAGGCCGCCTAGACCCGTAGTAAGCCTACTGTGAACTCTGTGTATCTGTGAAATCCCATACATGATCATACATTTTCTGTACCCATGTAAAACTTTTCTTTCTCCACGGCTTAACCTGTGCATACTCTATCTCTCTACTGTAAAAACTTGCCAGAGCTCTCATCTTAGCTCAAGGCAGCTCTAACTCATACTATGTAAGCCGGGCTTTTCATACATAAACATAAATCATTTACATAAGATCATGTACAAACTTAAAAGGGATACAACTCTTATCAATCAAGCACCATCTATACACTGTACATTTCCGTATCTCTTACATTTACATGTCCATACTATCTATTACATACGTCTCTTTACGTTCTTCCTGTACTCTTCTTACATCTCTCTGTACTCTGAACCTGCACAACTGGGGATAGGGGAGAGGGGTGAGCTTCTATAGCCCAGTGAGCAGGAACTATATAAAACAGTTTATAAAACAGATGTCTGTATGCCATGCAGCACATCACAACCATATACATCAAGGAAGAAGTTGTCACCTATAGCCCTTCACATAACTGACTCACATATAGTACTAGCACAGTGCCTGGGGCGATTAGGCCTCCTCCAGGACTTACTTTTCTGCAAAGGTTTTGTCAGGGCGATTAGGCCTTCTCTGACTGTTTGCTGAAAACGTTTTGCCAGGGCGATGAGGCCTCCTGGCTATCTCCCTTTACTAACAGGGGCGGTTAGGCCTCCCTGCTCACACTTATCATGCTTGACTCTTTACTTAATTCATATCATGTCATAACATACCAAACTGAGGGCTAAAGGATCATCCAACATTCATCCGCATACTCATCAAATTATGCAATGCAACACCTTCGTGAATACCAATGCAACAACCTAATATCTCATGCTCATCCATTATTATCTTTTATTTTAACCATCCTAACATTATGGCAATTATGATGCATGAATCATGTTAAAACATTCTTGAATTTAAATATGCATAGTTAGTCCCACTCACCTCTGGCTGACTGTAGACTGACTTTGCAGGTTCCGGAGCAGTGCTCACTGCTGATCTCCCTGGTTTCTCTGGTCCGTTCCTACACAAGTGGACTCAGATGAGGGACCAAACTCACTCCATAACAGTTCGAAGAACTCCCCCAAAAGCCCTCTAACTATCACATAACACATGCAAAAGCCAACTGGACAGGGCACTTTCGGCGGCAGGTTTGGCGGCCGAAACTCCCTTCCAGAAACGAAACTCACCTACTTTCGGCGGCCGAACCTCTACTTTCGGCGGCCGAAAGTCCTATACCTACACCTTCGGGTGTACCTTCGGCGCCCGAACGTCTCGTCCAGAGACGAAACTCAACCTTCGGCGGCACTTTCGGCGGCCGAATGTGCATGACAGATCCGAAAGTCCAGCTTCCGGAAGCAGCCTTCGGCAGCCGAAGCCACCTCCTCAAGGCTTTCGGCGGCCGAACCTCCCTTCGGCGGCCGAACCTGGTTTCGCCCGAAGGGCAGAAACCTGTTCTGCTTCATGCACACCTCCTCATATCCTTCTCCCAACATGCACACACAACTCCTCAACATGCATATACACTTGTACATGCTCAAAGGGGTCTAAAACTAGCCTATAACCCCAACAAACACAACATCTAACACATAAACATGCTTGAACATCAAAAACTCTAAAAAATCTCCTAGAACCCTACTCATGCGTACTACCCCATAAACTTCCATAAAACCTTTAAAAAAACATAGTAAAAGCTTCGGATCTATCCCTTACCTCTTGGAACACTTGAGGTTGGAAGCCTCTAACGTAGAGTTATGGCAAAATCCTCACTCAAAGCTCCAAACTTCAAACTTTGCTCCTTTTTGCTTAAAACTTCACAAATCCATAAAAACTCATCAAAACCTTGGAAGATTTGAAAAAACACAAAACTAAGCTAAGGAAGAGCATGATCTCACCTAGGTCTAGAGAAATGGGAAGCAAACTTACCCATTTGACCGACCTAGGGCCCTTTTAAAGATGGGTGGCCAGTCCACCTTCGGCGGCCAAACGTGAGAGCCGAAAGCCATGCAAGTTCGGCGGCCGAAAGTGACCTTCGACGGCCGAACCTTTACATTTCTTCCTTAGTGCTTTTCTTTCAAAAACGCACTTCTCTAACCCTTGAAAACCTTAAAACTCTGTGAAAACATACTTAAACATTCTTTAAAACATATGTATGACCCTTCTAGAGGGTTCTGACGCCCGAGATTCCATCAGACTACAGGAATTCCGATGCCGGACTCTAGCCGGCTATTACATTCTCCCCCCCTTAAGACCATTCGTCCCCGAATGTTCCTAAAACAAATAAACACATAGAAAAGGGGAAAAACTAACGCTCCTTGCTCCAGCAACACTGACGTACCTTCCCTCGGTGTTCTTCTCTCCATTCTGCATCACATTACCTCTAAACTCTGCAAGCTTTCGCTGCGCACTCTAATCCTTGCCCTTCTCTCTTCATCTCTTCTATCCTGACTTCCTTTCTAACTCTTAACAGGTAGTATCCTTCGTTTCCCCCCCATCCATACTAAACACTCAAGAGTGGGGTACTAGGTCGGATAAAACCTTGACTCTCTTAGCTCTGTTGATACCACTGAAACTGGTTTCCTCTCCTGATCATCTTTCCCTGAGCAACCTATAAGCCTGTAAGGCTGAGATCACACCTCTAGGCAGCCTACACTGTCCCTTCTTAGGGACTACCTCTGATCCATCGGACCTCTATACACATCTGCCTGGTCTCTGCCAACTCGGCAGTACTACGAGTAGCTAGCCAATCCATCACTAGAAAGACGAACAGTTCAATCTAGAACCATAAGGTCAGATGGAAGGCATCTACTCCCCACTAACTGACGCTATCACAGATGGATCACTCTGAGGTCTACTAACTTTAATGACATTCTAAGCCCAGAGGTCATCAGACCTACTCGCTCTATGGTTCTAGAACCAATAGGGAAAAACATCAAAACGTAGATATACACGTCAAAACATCCAAGGAGGGAAGTACCTGACACCCTGGTGTTAAACGTGTCTGCCTCTTGTTGTGTCATAGTAAAGATCCGAGCCGGAGCTGACGGACCTTCACCTCGAGGACCCACATGTGAAGGGGTTGACCCTCTTCCTCTACCCCTGCTCTGTGTCGTGACTGGAGCTACTGGTCGTGGTACACTTCCCCTAGTTGTCTGATGGGACTGTGCGGTGAAAAATGCCTGAGGGCACTCACGAGCTATGTGTCCTTCTTGGCCACACCTAAAACATGCTGACGTCCCAAAGAGACAAACTCCTCCGTGCCTTCTACCACACTTCGCACATACTGGCACCTCTGAGCTTGCGCTCGAGCCACTGCCTGCACTCAATCCTACTTTCATCTGATCCCAGAACTTACCCCTTTTTGATCTCCTCAGACCTCTTCCTCCCTTTTTACTCTTCGTATCTGCTTCATGTAAAGAGGAGAGATCAACATCACCTGTCTCCAAGTTCTTGGGATCTAAAGACTGTGCCACAGATGGCTTGTCTGTCCCTTGAAAACTGACACTTGCCTCCATCATCCTTGCTGCATCAACAATGGAGTGAAAACTCTCTTTATCCTCTGCCTGAATCAAAGAGAAATACCGAGGATGTAACCTCATGGCATATCTCCTCGCTTTCTTCTTCTCCGTGTCATATGCTTGTCCTACATACTGGAACAAGTCCAAAAACTTGTCCGTATACTCATCCACACTCATTTCTTCCGTCTGTCGGAGCTGTTCAAATTCCACCATCTTCCTTTCTCTGGCACTCTCAGGAAAAGCCCACCCGGCAAATTCATTGGCAAACTCTTCCCATGTCATACTGTCTAACCTAGGGGCCACCTAGTGCTTAAACCATTCTCTAGCTTTCTTACATTTTAATGTGAACCCTGCCATTTCGATGGCTCTGCCCTCATCAGCTCCCAACTCACTCGTTATCATCCTTACTGCACTGAGATACTCAAAGGGATCATCTCCTGTATTGAATTTCGGAGCGTCCAACTTCAAGTAGTCAGTCATCTTCACCTTATCTCCCTTGGATGAGCTGGGCTGCTGTTGTGTTTCAACAACAGGGGCTACTGGTTCTGGTGGTGGTGGAGGTACTGTTTCTCTTGGTTCAGGGTATGCTGTACTTGGATGACGTGGTGGGGGTGGATACATGTGATATGGTGGATAGAATGGAGGATAGGGCATATATGGCAGGTGGGGTGAATATGGGGCAAAACTGGAGTAATCCGACGTACCTCCCATCGGATACCCTGGGCCCTGTGCACCTCCCTGAGACTCCCCCATACCTTCTTCTGTCCCTCCTATACCCATACTCTCATCTCTACTCCAATCAACATCCCTAACCTCTCGAACTTCTTCTGATCTGCCTCCTCTAGCTACTCCCCTTCTGCTCTCATCAGAAGACCTTCTCGGGTCTTGTGACGTTCCCTCCCTACTTAACCTGTGTCTCCTTGCCCTTGGCAATGCGGGAGGACGAGCCGTTGTACCCTCACTTCCTGGTGGTACTTCAGTCAATCTTGCAGATCGACGCGTTCCTCTCATCTTAACTATCTGGAAACCAACACATAGCATACACATCAATGACTCATATTCCATGTGAAACACATGAACACCTAACATTCATCACATAAAAAGAACGCACATGCATGACTCATGGCACTCCACATCATAAGACAGATAGGACTAACATCCTAGCCTTATGGACATGTCTTCCTATGGTGCTTGACTCACTATAACCTCTATAAACCCATCTCTAACCATCTAGGTCCGACCATGTGAACCTAACTGCTCTGATACCACTCTGTAACAGCCCGGAAACCGAACTGCTACCGGCACTAGGATCCAGATCGGCTTAAGGCCGCTTAGACCCGTAGTAAGCCTACTGTGAACTCTGTGTATCTGTGAAATCCCATACATGATCATACATTTTCTGTACCCATGTAAAACTTTTCTTTCTCCACGGCTTAACCTGTGCATACTCTATCTCTCTACTGTAAAAACTTGCCAGAGCTCTCATCTTAGCTCAAGGCAGCTCTAACTCATACTATGTAAGCCGGGCTTTTCATACATAAACATAAATCATTTACATAAGATCATGTACAAACTTAAAAGGGATACAACTCTTATCAATCAAGCACCATCTATACATTGTACATTTCCGTATCTCTTACATTTACATGTCCATACTATCTATTACATACGTCTCTTTACGTTCTTCCTGTACTCTTCTTACATCTCTCTGTACTCTGAACCTGCACAACTGGGGATAGGGGAGAGGGGTGAGCTTCTATAGCCCAGTGAGCAGGAACTATATAAAACAGTTTATAAAACAGATGTCTGTATGCCATGCAGCACATCACAACCATATACATCAAGGAAGAAGTTGTCACCTATAGCCCTCCACATAACTGACTCACATATAGTACTAGCACAGTGCCTGGGGCGATTAGGCCTCCTCCAGGACTTACTTTTCTGCAAAGGTTTTGTCAGGGCGATTAGGCCTTCTCTGACTGTTTGTTGAAAACGTTTTGCCAGGGCGATGAGGCCTCCTGGCTATCTCCCTTTACTAACAGGGGCGGTTAGGCCTCCCTGCTCACACTTATCATGCTTGACTCTTTACTTAATTCATATCATGTCATAACATACCAAACTGAGGGCTAAAGGATCATCCAACATTCATCCGCATACTCATCAAATTATGCAATGCAACACCTTCGTGAATACCAATGCAACAACCTAATATCTCATGCTCATCCATTATTATCTTTTATTTTAACCATCCTAACATTATGGCAATTATGATGCATGAATCATGTTAAAACATTCTTGAATTTAAATATGCGTAGTTAGTCCCACTCACCTCTGGCTGACTGTAGACTGACTTTGCAGGTTCCGGAGCAGTGCTCACTGCTGATCTCCCTGGTTTCTCTGGTCCGTTCCTACACAAGTGGACTCAGATGAGGGACCAAACTCACTCCATAACAGTTCGAAGAACTCCCCCAAAAGCCCTCTAACTATCACATAACACATGCAAAAGCCAACTGGACAGGTCACTTTCGGCGGCAGGTTCGGCGGCCGAAACTCCCTTCCAGAAACGAAACTCACCTACTTTCGGCGGCCGAACCTCTACTTTCGGCGGCCGAAAGTCCTATACCTACACCTTCGGGTGTACCTTCGGTGCCCGAACGTCTCGTCCAGAGATGAAACTCAACCTTCGGCGGCACTTTCGGCGGCCGAATGTGCATGACAGATCCGAAAGTCCAGCTTCCGGAAGCAGCCTTCGGCAGCCGAAGCCACCTCCTCAAGGCTTTCGGCGGCCGAACCTCCCTTCGGCGGCCGAACCTGGTTTCGCCCGAAGGGCAGAAACCTGTTCTGCTTCATGCACACCTCCTCCTATCCTTCTCCCAACATGCACACACAATTCCTCAACATGCATATACACTTGTACATGCTCAAAGGGGTCTAAAACTAGCCTATAACCCCAACAAACACAACATCTAACACATAAACATGCTTGAACATCAAAAACTCTAAAAAATCTCCTAGAACCCTACTCATGCGTACTACCCCATAAACTTCCATAAAACCTTAAAAAAAACATAGTAAAAGCTTCGGATCTATCCCTTACCTCTTGGAACACTTGAGGTTGGAAGCCTCTAACGTAGAGTTATGGCAAAATCCTCACTCAAAGCTCCAAACTTCAAACTTTGCTCCTTTTTGCTTAAAACTTCACAAATCCATAAAAACTCATCAAAACCTTGGAAGATTTGAAAAAACACAAAACTAAGCTAAGGAAGAGCATGATCTCACCTAGGTCTGGAGAAATGGGAAGCAAACTTACCCATTTGACCGACCTAGGGCCCTTTTAAAGATGGGTGGCCAGTCCACCTTCGGCGGCCAAACGTGAGAGCCGAAAGCCATGCAAGTTCGGTGGCCGAAAGTGACCTTCGGCGGCCGAACCTTTACATTTCTTCCTTAGTGCTTTTCTTTCAAAAACGCACTTCTCTAACCCTTGAAAACCTTAAAACTCTGTGAAAACATACTTAAACATTCTTTAAAACATATGTATGACCCTTCTAGAGGGTTCCGACGCCCGAGATTCCATCAGACTACAGGAATTCCGATGCCGGACTCTAGCCGGGTATTACACTGCCGCCGAAAGTGTCCTGTCCAGCCTTCTTTTGCATGTTTTATGTGCTTGTTTTAGGATGTTTGAGGGGAGTTTTGGGGAGTTTTATAGAGTTGTTCTTGAGTTAGTTTAGTCCCTCATTTGAGTCCACCTGTGTAGGAACGGACCAGAGGAATCGAAGAGAGCAGCAGTGAGCACTGCTTCAGAGTATTCAGAGTCAGTTCAGAGTCAGCCAGAGGTGAGTGGAACTAAACTAAATCCTTTAATATGAGAAATCAAATGCTTTTAGCATGTTCCATGCATCATGATATGTAATAGGTTGAGTGCACTAGCATACACTAATGTGACGCATTGCATTATTCTTTTGTACGGATCGGACATAGAGTGGATTCATTAGCCCTCCGAGTAAAGTCCTGAGGAGCCCCATTGAGGGCCGGGCATAGAGCACCATAGGGTGCAGAATAAAGTCCTGAGGAGCTCCTTCGCGGGCCGGGCACAGAACAGAGGGATTTTTTAATCAGTCCATCTGAGATGGGTGATTTACTTGTGATGTGATGTATTCCATGTGAGCATGTTTGTTATGTTTTTATTGTTCTACTCACTGGGCTAGTATAGCTCATCCCTCTCCTTTAACCCTAGTTTTGCAGGATCAGAGTTAGGGGGAAGTTCAACAGGGTACAGGAAGAGTAAGGAAGTTTGTAATAGCATAGTGTGGACATGTATTCTTTGTAAAGAGATGTTTTAGCATTGTATAGAGTTCAGTATTGTGCTTGACCCCGTTGTGTTGTAAATCCCTTTTTGTATACATGGTTTGTTTAATGGATTATTGATGAGTTTGAAAACCAGGCTTAACATAGTATGAGTTTTAACCCGTCTAGAGCAAGCTCTAGTAAGGGGTTCTATAGTGCAGAGATAGTGCATGCACAGGTTGAGTCCTGGTATCAAAGCAAAGTTTTATTTTTGTACAGAAAATGTACGATCATGTATGGGATTTTACAGGTACACAGAGAGTTTAACAGGCTTGCTACGGATCCCGACGATCTTAAGTCGACTTGGATCCTAGCGCCGGTAGCGGTCCAGATTTTCGGGTAGTTACACCAATGATCGAAGGATTCAGATGAGAATCTGACAAACGCCACAACGAATAGTTGATAAGTTAGCCAAGATTCTTGGTGCAATTGATGAAAGCAAATCCTCACTCTCACTCAAAGCAATACACGCTAAAGGCATGAAAAGAATTTTGAAGATTTTGATTAAAAGCTGCCTCTTACAAGTGTTTCTTATCCTTATATAGTAAGGATAGAAAATAAAACCCTAAGACACTCTTTTTAGGGCTGGCCGAACCACATACAAGACCCAATCCCAATCACATACTAAAATAACATATCAAACACATAAGTATTAAAACATAAGCTCAAAACATGGCCTAAGACTCTAAAACTTAAAAGATAAAATATGGCCAGAATACAAGCCCAAACAAAGCTAAAATAAAACAAGTGTTTAAATAATAAAATATAACAAGCCCATCATAACAATACCGAATAAATTAGACAGCGCCATCTCCATTACACACCTGAGTAGCTTAGGTGTGTCTTCAAGCTTCGAGAGACATTTGCCAATGGCAAGCTCAGTCAATTCTTGTGTTACTTGTTCTTGAATGTGTATGTTCATAGCTGCTTCAAACTTCTTAGCTTTGCTCCTTGTCACTGGTCCACTAGGGAGCACCAATGGATCCTTACTCCCTTGATTCTCATGTGATTTTGCTTGCTGGTTCGTATCATTCCCTCCTTCCTCGAAAAGATTTGTCCTCAAATTTGCAACATGGTCAAAAGGAGACAAGTCAGACACATTAAAGGTAGCACTAACCCCACACTCACCTGGCAAGTCTATTTTATAAGCATTATCATTGATTCGCTCTAAGACTTGAAATGGACCATCACCACAAGCATCCAGCTTATTCTTCCTCTAATTTGGAAACCGTTTCTTTCGGAAGTGCACCAAACCCAATCACCAGGAACAAACACCACTTTCTTCCGTCCCCTATTTGCCCTGTTAGCATACACCTTGTTCCTCTTCTCTATGTTAGACTGAGCCTTCTCATGTAAGGACTTCATCAATTTTGCCTTTTTAGCACCATCTAAACTAGCAAGCTCATGTAAAGGTAAAGGAACAAGATCAAGTACATTCAGTGGGTTAAAACCATAAACAAGCTCAACTGGAGAAAATCCCGTGTGCTACGGTTATATGCAAACTCAATGAAAGGCAAGCAATCTTCCTAAGTGTTCAAATTCTTACCCACTATAGCTCTGAGTAAGGTACTAAGAGTTCTATTCACCACCTCTGTCTGGCCATCTGTTTGTGGATGACAAGTAGTAGAATATAAGAGTTTAGTACCCAACTGTAACGACCCGAAAACCGGACCGCTACCGGCGCGAGGATCCAGATCGGCATAAGGCCGCCGGGACCCGTAGCAAGCCTAACATGCATCTTGTATACCTGTTAAATCCCATACATGATCAAACATATACATAAAACTTTAAACTTTTTCTTTCCTTTACCAAGCTTACTCTGTGCATGCACATACTCGATATCATAAAACCTCACACTAGAGCCCTCATCAAATGCTTCAGTTGGGTCAACATATCATACATTAAGCTTGGTTTACATAATCATCATCATTTAAACATTAACATACTATCATGTATCAAAGGGATTAACCATACATGACTAGGGCAAAGCACAACTCTAACCATGATATGCCATTACATATCCTTACATTACAATACATACTTTTACACCATTACATAACTTTACATTACATCAAGTCCACTACTATTCTATTACATGCACAAAACCATAACCACAACCTGCTGACCTCTTGAACTATCTCTGTCCCTGCAAACCTGGGGGTTAAGGGAATGGGGTGAGCTATAAAGCCCAGTGAGAAGAACTATATAAAGAAAACATTTAAACATATGCCATCGTGAAATGCATCACATCACAAACAATACACATCAAGGATGAACTTGTCACCAATAGCCCTCCACATATCTCATATCATAACACGTCCAACTACGCCAGGGGCGATACGACCTCACCTGGTCTTCTCTTACATAGCTCATATTATAACATGTCCGACTACGCCAGGGGCGATACGGCCTCACCTGGTCTTCTCTTACATATAACATATTGCCAAGGGCAATACGGCCACGTCTGGCCTTTCTATTTCATGTCATATCATATCATATCGTACCGTACAGAGGGCTAGAGGATCATTCAATATTCATCCACATCATCATCATAGTATTATGCAATGCATCGTATTCGTGAATTCTAATGCAAACAACCTATTATATAATATGGTATTCATGATGCATGAACATGCTTTAAACATTTGATTTATATTTTTAAACATAAAGTTGAGTTCTACTCACCTCTGGCTGACGGTTACTAACTCTGGAGCAGCTAACTCACTGCTGAACACCTCGGTTCCTCAGGTCCGATCCTACACAGGTGGACTCAAATGAGGGACCAAACATACTCTAATGGGACTCTAAACATCTCCCCAAAAACCCCCTAAAACATCATAAAACAATCATGGAAATCATGCAAAAGAAGGCTGAACAGGGCACTTTCGGCGGCAGGTTCGGCAGCCGAAAATCCCTCCAGAGCCGAAACTCAGACACTTTCGGCGGCTCCTTCGGCGGCCGAAAGTGGTTTCAGAGTCGAAACTCGTGCATGTTCGGCGGCACCTTCGGCGGCTGAAAATCCCCTCCAGGGCCGAAAGTCTAACTTTCGGGGGCAGGGTTCGGCAGCCAAAACAAGCCACCACAGGCAGGTTCGGCGGCCGAAAGTGCCTTCGGCGGCCGAACCTGAGTTCTTTCCGAAAGGCAGAAGTCAGCCTCCTCATGCACAAACAGCCTCCAAACCTTCCAAAACAACCCAAAACCTCACATGCTCTCTCCCAAACATGCATACACACTCCCTCATGCATATAGGGCATACACTAGCTTAAACCACCCAACAAAACATCATATAAACATACATTGAGCATAAAACCCACATAAACCTAAACATGTACATCTACCCTCACACAAGCATCAAAACTTCTTAAAACTTGCTTAAAACAAAGAAAAGGGTGTGGATCTACACTTACCTCTTGAAGATCGAGTGTTGGTGCGATCCCTAACTTGGAGATAGGAGGAAACAACTCCTTGGGCCTCTAAGCTCCCAAAACTTGATCTTAGGCTCACAACTTCAAAACCCAAGCTAAAACTTGTTAAAACTTGAAAGATTTGAAGAAAGAACATGAAATCGACCAAAGGAGGACATGAACTCACCTTGGCTCGAGAATGGGGAGAAAACTCGCCCATTTTCGGTCTGAGGGACCTTTTATAGGTGGCCGGTCAACCACCTTCGGCGGCCTAAGTTGCTTCCACAACTTCACCACCTTCGGCAGCCTAATGTGCCCCCTAAACTATCCCATGTTCGGCGGCCGAACTTGAGGTTCGGCGGCCGAATCTGGTTCCTTCCCTCAAAGCCTTCGGAGGCCTAAAGCACTCCCGAAACAGCCCCATGTTTGGCGGCCGAACTTGAGGTTTGGCGGCCGAACCTGGGTCCTCCCTCCTTGGCCTATTCTTTTCAAAACTCATTTCTTTTTCATTTAAAATCATAAAATCATATGAAAACATTTTAGTAACACACTTTACCCTTCTAGAAGACTCTGGCATCTTCAAAATTCCATATTCCAATGGAGATTCCGCCGGAAGGTAGGGATTCTGATGCCGGAATCTAGCCGGATATTACATTCTTCCCCCCTTTAAGAACATTCGTCCCCGAATGTTCAAACAACAAACAAACAAGCAAGCAAGCCTAAAAACCTCTCCTAAAAGAGACACTGGTACTGCTGGAGTATAAACTCCCGAGCCTCACAAACACTTTTCTATTGGGTGGTGATTCCGAAGGGTTACCACCATCGAGATTCCTTGTTCCTCAGCTTCTTGACTTGTGTGTTTATGATCCGCACTGGCTGCTCAACATAAGTGAGACCCCATGAGATCTCTACCTCTGGTTCTTTAAGAACCTCACTTGGATCTGACACGAACTTCCATAACATAGGAACATGGAAATCCGAATGGATTTTCTCCATCGAAGCAGGTAAATCTAGCTTATAAGATACATCCCCAATCCTTTGTAGGACTTCAAAGGGTCGGACGTATCTTGGAGCCACTTTACCCTTCGACCCATAACGAACCACCTCTTTATTGGAGACACCTTAGCAATACCCCAACCTCCTCCTGAACTCCACAAGCTTCCTCTGCGCACTCTGATAAAGCTCTTCTCCCTTCTGGAACTCTACACAACTCTTCTGCTGACTCACAACAGTTCTACTTCTTCCTTTAAACACAGGCCTTCCCTCTACTGTAGTATGGGATAAACTGCCAAGTGATCTCCGGCTGAGGACATCTAACATAACACTTGCCTCACCCGGATGATATTGGGTCTTGCAATCATAGTCACTATGCAGTTCTACCCATCTTCCTTGCCTTAGGTTCAACTCTCACTGACTCAAGATGTACTGCAAACTTTTATGATCTGAAAAGATCTCTCATTTTACCCCATGAAGGTAATGCCTTCGCATCTTGAGCGCAAAGATTACAACTGCCATCCCTAGATCATGTGTAGGATAATTCAACTCATGCTTCTTCAGCTGCCAAGAAACATAAGCAATTACCCTGTCACTTGCAATGACACACAATCCAGCCCCACACGGGACGCATCACAGGACACTGTGAAATCTTCATTACTGGTAGGTAGAGCTACCACCGATGCCGACGTCAACCTTTTCTTCAGCTCTTCGAAGCCTCCCTCACACTATTCTGACCAAACGATCTTCTGATTCGTTTTGGTCAGCCTGGTCATAGGAGCTGCAATTCTAGAGAAGTCCTGAACGAACCTCCTGTAGTTAACCTGCTCAACCCAAAAAGCTCTTGATCTTTGTCACTATAACGGGCCTTGGCTATTCAGCTACAGTTTCAACTTTCTCGGGGTCTACCTCACATCCCTTTTTCCGACATCTCATGACTCAAGAAAGATATGCTCCTTAACCAGAACTCACATTTGGAGAACTGGGCTTCCAAGCCATGTTCTCTCAGGGTCTGCAACCCTGTCCTCAGATAATGGGCACACTTTTCTGTATTTCTGGAGCTCACTAAGGTACTGTCAATGAAGGCAATAACGAAGTGATCTATAATCTAGCTACAACCTCTGCTTATGAGATCCATGAATGTTGTAGGGGCATTTATTAGCCCGAATGACCTTACTAGGAACTCATAGTGCTCATATCCGGTTCAGAACGCCGTCTTCGGCACATCTTCTTCCTTAATCTTAACTGATGGTACCTGAATTTCAGATCTATCTTGGAAAGACAACCAGCTCCTGCTAGCTGTTTTAAAATAGATCGTCGATCCAAGGTAACAAATACTTGTCCTTGGTAGTGACTTTGTTTAACGACTTGTAGTTGATACAAAATCCAAGGGATCCATCCTTCATTTTTATAACCAACACTAGAGCACTCCAAGGTGAAGTACTCGGTTGGATGAAACCCTCGACTACCAACTCTTGCAACTACTCTTCAACTTCTTTAACCCTGCAGGTGCCATCCTGTAGGGAGGGGAGGGACGGGTCTGGTTCCCAATTATCACTTTAATTTAAACTTCTTTTTCCCTAGCAGATGGTAAACCTGACAGTTCGTCTGGAAAAACATCTAAGAACTCTCTGACTACTGGTACTGAGGCGGGTTCCCTGACCTGACTACCGAACTCTCTCACAAGAGCTAATAACCCCTGACAACCTCTCTTGAGCAACCTACGAGCTTGAGGGGCTAATATCAAACCTCTAGGTATCCCTACTCTGTTCCCTCTAAGGACTACTTCTGATCCATCCGAAACTCTGAACCTGACTACCTCGTCTCTGCTATCCAGGGTAGCACTACGAGCAAAAAGCCAATCCATCCCTAGAATGACATCAGAATCAGTCAAATCTAGAACCACTAGGTCGGCTGGAAGGCATCTACTCACAACATACTCTGAACTATACCGGCAGACTGACTCTGCCACTGATGGATCACACTTGGATCCACTGACCCAAAAGGGACACTCTTACCCAAAAGCTATCCAACCCACTCTGTCTACGGCTCTCGAAGCAACAAGGAAAGAGAAACACATCAGGGTTCATCACAACATACACATCAAATATAAGAGAGTGAGATTACCTATCACCACCATGTCCGATGTGTTAGCCTCCTGCTGAGCCACGGCGAAAATCCGTGCTGGAGCTGATGGACCTTCCCCATGGGAACCCACTGAGGAAGGGGCTGCCTCCCTTCCTCTGCCTCGACCACTGCCCTGAAACATGGCTGGAGCTACTGGTTGAGCCACTCTACCTGAAACTGTCTGCTGGGATGGTGCCACCAAGGTCGTAGTGGGACACTCACGTGCCATGTGCCCCTCTTGTCCGCACCTGAAACATGCCGTTGTCCCCACCAGACAGACTCCCTTGTGCGGCCTACCGCACCTCGTACATCTGGAGCCATCCAAACCAGAGCTCGAACCATCACCTATTCCCAGACCAGACTTTAACCGGTTCCAGAACTTGTTCTTCTTCGACCTTCTGAGGCCT
The DNA here is from genome assembly GCF_001659605.2 of Manihot esculenta. Classification (NCBI taxonomy): domain Eukaryota; kingdom Viridiplantae; phylum Streptophyta; class Magnoliopsida; order Malpighiales; family Euphorbiaceae; genus Manihot; species Manihot esculenta. The sequence continues at coordinate 20,856,104 of NC_035178.2, read as the reverse complement.
CTGTCACCCTTTTTACTCTTCATGGTAGCATCGTTCAGAGAGGAGAGATTAACATCACTCGTCCCCGGGATTTTGGAACCTGAAGACTGTGCCATAGACTGCTTCACTGTCCCCTGAATGATGGCACTAGCCTCCATCTTTTGAGCCATATCCACTATAGCATGAAAACTCTCCCTTTCTACTGATTGGATTAAAGAGGAATACCTGGAGTGGAGTCTCATGGTATACCTCCTTGCTTTCTTCTGATCCGTATCATAGGCTTGCCCTACATACGGCAACAACTCCAAAAACTTATCGGTAAACTCATCTACACTCATCTCTTCCGTTTGCCTCAGCTGCTCAAACTCGATCATCCTAAGCTCTCTAGAACTATCTGGAAAAGCCCATCCTGCAAACTCATTGGCAAACTGCTCCCAGGATAAGCTCTCCAACCGTGGGTCCACATAGTTTTTGAACCATTCCCTTGCCTTCTTACATTTCAATGTGAACCCGGCCATCTGGATGGCTCTACTGTCACTTGCTCCCAACTCATCAGTTATCATCTTTACCGTTCTGAGATACTCAAAAGGGTCATCACCTGTTTCAAACTTGGGGGCATCCAACTTTAGGTAATCCGTCATCTTTACCTTACCCCCAACTGATGAGCTTGGTTTGGGTATTTGGACATCAGGAACTATTGGTTCTGTTGGCGGTGGAGGAGGTACAGCATTCCCTGGGCTAGGGTTTGCTAGATCTGGATAGAAGGATGAGGGTGGAAACATAGGGTACTATGGGTACGGTGGGTAAAAGGGAGGATAGGGCATGAAGGTGGGATATAGATTATAGCTAAAGAAATCCGATGTACCTCACATCAGATACCCTGGCCCTTGCGGGTAGGGTGGATACTGTGGTGGAACAAAACCCGAGGCCTGAGTACCTCCTTGGGACTCCCCCATATCCTCTCCTGGCATATCCATGCCTAAACTGCCATCTCTTCTCTGGTTATCCTCCTCTGTTTCCCTTACCTCATCTGACATTCCGCCCAGGACTGATCTCCTCCTACTTGCATCAAAAGACCTTCTAGGGTCCCTTGATGTTCCTTCTCTACTTGTCCTACAAGACCTTGCCCTTTGTAGAGCAGAGGGATGGGCATCCATGCCCTCATTCTCTGGTGGAGCTCCGGTCAATCTAGCTGATCGACGAGTTCCTCTCATCTTACTTTCTGAAAAGCACAACATACATCTGATAGCATTAACATAATATAGTTCATGTGGAAACACATGAACCCACATCACATACATCACATACATAGCATATCATTAATGCACATGTCAATAGTCATGGCATTACACATCATCATACAAGACAAGACTCTACATCCTATCCTAGTGGACATGATTTTTCCTATTGTGCTTGCCCTTCTATAACCTCTATGAGCCCGACACACTATAGGTCCGACCATATGAACCTAGGGCTATGATACCAATCTGTAACGACCCGAAAACCGGACCGCTACCGGCGCTAGGATCCAGATCAGCATAAGGCCGCCGGAACCCGTAACAAGCCTAACATGCATCCTGTATACCTGTTAAATCCCATACATGATCAAACATATACATAAAACTTTAAACTTTTTCTTTCCTTTACCAAGCTTACTCTGTGCATGCACATACTCGATATCATAAAACCCCACACTGGAGCCCTTATCAAATGCTCCAGTTGGGTCAACATATCATACATTAAGCTTGGTTTACATAATCATCATCATTTAAACATTAACATACTATCATGTATCAAAGGGATTAACCATTCATGACTAGGACAAAGCACAACTCTAACCATGACATGCCATTACATATCCTTACATTACAATACATACTTTTACACCATTACATAACTTTACATTACATCATGTCCACTACTATTCTATTACATGCACAAAACCATAACCACAACCTGCTGACCTACTAAACTATCTCTATCCCTGCAAACCTGGGGGTTAAGGGAATGGGGTGAGCTATAAAGTCCAGTGAGCAGAACTATATAAAGAAAACATTTAAACATATGCCATCGTGAAATGCATCACATCACAAACAATACACATCAAGGATGAACTTGTCACCAATAGCCCTCCACATATCTCATATGATAACACGTCCAACTACGCCAGGGGCGATACTGCCTCACCTGATCTTCTCTTACATAGCTCATATCATAACATGTCTGACTACGCCAGGGGCGATACGGCCTCACCTAGTCTTCTCTTACATATAACATATTGCCAAGGGCAATATGGCCACGTCTGGCCTTTCTATCTCATGTCATATCATATCATATCGTACCGTACAGAGGGCTAGAGGATCATTCAATATTCATCCACATCATCATCATAGTATTATGCAATGCATCATATTCGTGAATTCTAATGCAAACAACCTATTATATAACGTGGTATTCATGATGCATGAACATGCTTTAAACATTTGATTTATATTTTTAAACATAAAGTTCAGTTCTACTCACCTCTGGCTGACGCTTATTAACTCTGGAGCAGCTAACTCACTGCTGAACACCTCGGTTCCTCAGGTCTGATCCTACACAGGTGGACTCAAATGAGGGACCAAACATACTTTAATGGGACTCTAAACATCTCCCCAAAAACCCCCTAAAACATCATAAAACAATCATGGAAATCATGCAAAAGAAGGCTGAACAGGGCACTTTTGGCGGCAGGTTCGTCGGCTGAAAGTCCCTCCAGAGCCGAAACTCAGCCACTTTCGGCGGCTCCTTCGGCGGCCGAAAGTGGTTCTAGAGCCGAAACTCGTGCATGTTCGGCGGCACCTTCGGCAGCCGAAACTCTCCTCTAGGGCCGAAAGGCCAACTTTCGGGGGCAAGGTTCGGCAGCCAAAACAAGCCACCACAGGCAGGTTCGGCGGCCGAAAGTGCCTTCGGCGGTCGAACCTGAGTTCTTCCAGAAGGGCAGAACTCTGCCTCCTCATGCACAAACAGCCTCCAAAACTTCCAAAACAACCCAAAACCTCACATGCTCTCTCCCAAACATGCATACACACTCCCTCATGCATATAGGGCATACACTAGCTTAAACCACCCAACAAAACATCATATAAACATGCATTGAGCATAAAGCCCACATAAACCTAAACATGTACATCTACCCTCACACAAGCATCAAAACTTCTTAAAACTTGCTTAAAACAAAGAAAAGGGTGTGGATCTACACTTACCTCTTGAAGACCGAGGGTTGGTGCGATCCCTAACTTGGAGATAGGAGGAAACAACTCTTTGGGCCTCCAAGCTCCCAAAACTTGATCTTAGGCTCACAACTTCAAAACCCAAGCTAAAACTTGTTAAAACTTGAAAGATTTGAAGAAAGAACATGAAATCGACCAAAGGAGGACATGAACTCACCTTGGCTCGAGAACGGGGAGAAAACTCGCCCATTTTCGGTCTGAGGGACCTTTTATAGGTGGCCGGTCAACCACCTTCGGCGGCCTAAGTTGCTTCCACAACTTCACCACCTTCGGCAGCCTAACGTGCCCCCTAAACTATCCCATGTTCGGCGGCCGAACTTGATGTTCGTCGGCCGAACCTGGTTCCTTCCCTCAAAGCCTTCGGAGGCCTAAAGCACTCCCGAAACAGCCCCATGTTCGGCGGCGAACTTGAGGTTCGGCGGCCAAACCTGGGTCCTTCCTCCTTAGCCTATTGTTTTCAAAACTGATTTCTTTTTCATTTAAAACCATAAAATCATGTGAAAATATTTTAGAAACACACTTTACCCTTTAGAAGACTCTGGCATCTTTAGAATTCCAGATTCCAACGAAGATTCCGCCGGAAGGTAAGGATTCCGATGCCGGAATCTAGCTGGGTATTACACCAACTTACCCCACACTACTTTCCAAAAATGCGAAAGGTACTTTGCATCTCTATCTGACACAATTGTCCTTGGCACCCCATGAAGTTGAACCACTTCCCTAAAGAACAAGTCAGCTACATTGATGGTGTCATCAGTTTTATGGCAAGGAATAAAATGAGCCATCTTGCTAAACCTGTCGACAACAACAAATATGCTATCTCTACCACGCCTAGTCCTAGGTAAGCCAAGCACAAAGTCCATAGAAATATCCATCCAGGGTGAACTAGGAACAAGTAAAGGCATATAAAGACCATGAGGCATAGACTTAGACTTTGCCTGTCTACATGCAATACAAGAAGCGCACACTTTCTCAACATCTTTGCGCATTGAATGCCAATAAAAATGCTCAAATAAGGTGTCATAAGTCTTATGTACTCCAAAATGCCCCATCAAACCCCCGCAATGAGATTCAAGCACAAGTAAATTACGTATAGAGCATCTAGGCACACACAATTTCTTACCCTTAAACAAGTAACCATCATGCCTATAAAAAGAGTTAAAAGCTCCATGCTCACAAGCCACAAACACATTACCGAAATCAGCATCATTAATGTACAAGTCCTTAATATGCTCAAAACCAAGCAATTTAGAACTCACAGCATTAATTAAAGCATACCTCCTAGACAAAGCATCTGCAACAACATTGTCATTCCCATGCTTATACTTAATCACATATGGAAATTGTTCAATAAACTCAACCCACTTACCATGCCTCTTATTCAACTTGCCTTGTCCCTTCAAGTGTTTTAAGGACTCGTGATCCGTATATATCACAAACTCCTTAGGTAGGAGATAGTGTTGCCACACATCCAGTGCTCTCACCAAGGCATACAACTCCCTTTCATAGGTTAAATAATTGAGATGTGCTCCGTTCAACTTCTCACTGAAATAGGCTATTGGTTTCTTCTCTTGCATCAACACAGCCCCAATACCTACGCTAGAAGCATCACACTCAATTTCAAAAGTTTTATCAAAGTCAGGTAAAGATAATATAGGAGTGGATGTTAACTTCCCTTTTAAGCAGTCAAAAGCTTTTTGTTGCTCTTCTCCCCACTTGAACCCAACTTCCTTCTTAATAATTCCTATGAGTGGTGCTGCAGTCGTAGAGAAATCGCGCACAAACCTCCTGTAAAAGCTTGCAAGGCCATGAAAGCTCCTTACATTTGAAATAGATTTAGGAATAGGCCACTCCTTTATAGCTTTCACCTTCTCTTCATCTACCTCAATTCCCTGTGCACTCACAACAAAACCAAGGAAAACAAGTCTATCTATACAAAATGTGCACTTCTTAAGTTTAGCATACAAGCTCTATTGCTTCAAAACCTGCAGGACCAACCTAACATGCTCAATATGTTCGTTGAGAGACCTGTTATAGATCAAGATATAATCAAAATAAACAACTATAAATTTTTCCAAGTATACACGCAACACATGGTTCATCAGCCTCATAAACGTACTATGTGCATTTGACAAACCAAAAGGCATAACTAACCATTTATACAAACCATACTTTGTCTTAAATGCAATTTTCCATTCATCACCAGGTTTCATCCTAATCTGATAATATCCACTCATAAGATCAATTTTTGTAAAATACCTGGCACCATGAAGCTCATCCAACATGTCATCTAGCCGAGGTATAAGATGCATGTACTTCACTGTGATCTTGTTAACTGCTCTACAATCAACACACATTCGCCAAGTGCCATCCTTCTTTGGAACAAGCAGCATAGGAACAACGCATGGACTTAAACTCTCTCTCCCCAATCCCTTCTCCATAAGCTATCAACTTGCCTTTACATTTCCTTTATTTCCATTGGATTACTTCGGTAAGCTGGTCTATTTGGAATGCTAGAACCAGGTATGAAATCTATCTGATGCTCAATCCCTCTCAACAGTGGCAATCTACTAGGTAGCTCATCTGGAAAGACATCAGTGAATTCCTGCATCATAGACTTAAAACTAGAAGGAAAAGAAGAAAGGTTAATATCAATGTCAGCAAATAAAATCTCTTTATATCTTATTGATAGAGCATATTTTAGTCCACTTTATCATGATCTTATTGATGTTTATTTGCACCTATTCTACCTAATTTTGTGGTTTTAATAATGTTTTGCAGATATTAGGTGTAAAGAAGCAATTTGGAGAAAATGCTCTTAAAAATACTAAAAAGTGCCAAAATTGGAAAAGGCCACCTTCGGCAGCACCTTCGGCGGCCGAACCTTCAGTCCAGAGGCGAAACTCAACCTCCTTCGGAAGCACTTTCGGAAGCCAAAACTGCCTGTCATCTTCGGCGGCACCTTCGGCGGCCGAACCTTTGCTCTAGAGATGAAAGTCACCCATGTTCGGCGGCACCTTCGGCCGCCGAACCTTCATTCTAGAGCCGAAAGTCCTGCAGCCGAAACTAAACTTAGGCGGCCGAAAGTCCCTCTGAACAGCCTCCTCCTTGTTCAATAAGCCAAATCTTGAATATCACATGTTTCCCACTTAGTGTCATGCACATTCAAAATTCAAATCAAGGCTCCACCTTCCTCTTTAGTGCATGAATAATGTGAAGAAGGCTTATTGAACACACTTGGGCATCAATCAAAAGACCAAAAAGGGCTTGCAACTCCACACATACACATAGAAGACTCAAGGGCACTTTGGGCAATCTCTACAAAGATGTATGGACACCCAAGAAACCCTAGGCAGCCTCTCAACATCTATTTAAAGGCCTCAAAAAGACATGAAGAAGTAGATTTCATACACCTCTCCTCCAAGGAATTGGCAAGGCTTCTCCAAGGGTTCTTCCCCTTAGTTCTTCATCTTCTTGCTTTCTTTTCTTTTATTTTCTGTTTTGGTTTAGCCATGAGTGGCTGAAACCCTCATTCTAGTTGAAGTTTGGTTGAAACTAAGGTTGTTTAAAAGGTTGTGAGATCTGAACATAAAATGTTTGATTTTGGTTTATTCAATATTCATGCAATTGTGCTTAATTCTAAGATTGCTTTGTTGTTTTGATCAAATTGGCCACTTGATTCTTGATTGCAAAGTTAATTGATTGTTGGTTAGGATATTTTTTAGTCCGTAATTGCTGGAAATATTCTGTCCATAGAACACTTGGTGTAAAAACCAAAGAATTGCATGATCTAGCACCATCTTCAAGCGTTTGGAGTAGCTAGGGTTGGATCTTTCTAGTTCTTTATGCAATTGACAATTGTTTTGATGCCTTTGGCCCAAGGACGTTCCTTGGCAATTTGTTGATTAGTAATTGATTAGAGGACGTTCCCTAATTAATTTGTTCTTAAGGAAAGACATGGTGGTGTGAAGCGTTTTCCATTCCCATAACTAACCTATTGATTCAATCAAGGTAATCTAAGTTTCAATGATCAACCCAAACAACCAAAGTGGATCCATATCTTCAACTAGACTTTTCTCATATTGATTTCCTCTTTTATTTTGATTACTTGTTGTTTTAATTGCTTTCAATAGTTGTTAGACAAATCAATCTCAAAACCCCCCTTTTTTACTTTTATTGCACTTTACTTTCATTCAACTTTTGATTTACTTGCTTTCTCTTGTGTTTTCCATTAGTTCTCTTGGTCTTGATTGAGAAAAATAAATAGGTAATCAATTCTCTGTGGATTCAATCCTTCACCACTATCTACAGTTGTAAATTGTTG